>NW_012267247.1:7629760-7633118 GCF_000151885.1 Dipodomys ordii
AGAAAAAAGCCGGAAGTGGCGCTGTGGCTCAAGTGGTAGAGTGCTAGCCTTGAGCTGAAGAGCTGAGGGACAGTGCCCAGGCCCAGAGTTCAGGCCCTACGACCGGACCCCCCCCCAAAAAAAAGTGAGTCTCCCAACTCAGTGAATAAGCTGGGAGTGATGATGAGCACCCGCGGTTGCTCCAACTATTGGTGGATAAGTAAAGAGGAAGATCACAGTCTGAGGGCAGTTCTAGAAAAAACAGACCTTATCTGAAAAGTACAGTAACTAAAGCAAAATGGACTGGAAATATAACTCTAGAGGTAGAGTGCTTGCCTACCAAGGCCCAGAATTCAATCCTCAATACCAGAAAACAACAACAAAACAAAAACAGGTAAGCTCAATCTACAATAGCTAAAATAATTTGAAAAATTAGAATAAAACGTGAAGAATGTTAATGCCTTCCTAAAGTTAGGTCAGAAAAGAAAGGGTGGTCTTTTTAATAAATGATGCTATGTGCAAAAAACCCAAAAAACAAGAAACTTGATATACCATTACACCTTATAAAAAAGTTAGCTCAAAATAGATCAAGAGCCAGGCGCCAGTGGCTCACGCCTGTAATCTAGCTACTCAGGAGGCTGAGATCTGAGGATCAAGGTTCAAAGACAGCCCATGTAGGAAAGTCCGTGAGACTCTTATCTCCAATAAACTACTAGAAAACCGGAAGTGGAGCTGTGACTCAAGCGGTAGAGCACTTGCCTTGAGCTGAAGAGTTGAGGGATAGCGCCCAAGCCCCATGACAGGGAAAAAAAAAAAGATCAAGACTTCCTCAGATTAAGTGAAAAATTCTAAGACTTATTACAAAACCTAGTATATGAGGGAAATTTTATATACTGCACCTATAAAAATATAATAATTGTTCTACATAAAGACTGTGAGAAGTTAAAAATATGTGTAATACATTAGGAAAATAGATTTGGAAGCTATGTATTTGCCAAAGTACTAGTAATTTAAAAATTCTTATAAATTAGAAATCACTAATACTACATTTATAAAATGGTCAAGAGATCTTGGTGCTAGTGGTGACACATGCCTATAATTTTAGTTAAACAGGAGAAATCTAAGGACAGAGGTTCAAAGCCAACTGCAGTAGACATCCTCAAAATTTTTTTATTTTTTTTTGGGGGGTCCGGTCGTGGGGCCTGAACTCTGGGCCTGGGCACTGTCCCTCAGCTCTTCAGCTCAAGGCTAGCGCTCTACCACTTGAGCCACAGTGCCACTTCTGGCTTTTTTCTTTCTACTTATGTGGTGCTGAGGAATAGAACTCAGGGACTCATGCATGCAAGGCAAGCGCTCTACCACTGAGCCACCTTCCCAGCCCCTCCTCAAAACTTTTTATCTCCAATTAACTGGCAAAAAGCTAGAAGTGGAGGGATAGCTCAAGAGTTATAGAGCTACCCATGAGTGAAAAAGCTAAGCAAGAGCTTGGCTCTGAGTTCCTGCCCAGGCCCTGAATTTAAGCCCCAGTACCAACACACACACACACACACACACACACACACACACACACACACGTAAAAAAGTTAAAAGGGCAAAAAACATCAACATACATTTCACCAAAAAAGGATATACAGATGACAAATGTTCAATATCACTAGCCAATAGGGAAATAAAAACTAAAAAGGACAAGGTATCACTGCTATCAAAATGGCCATAATTTTTTTGTTGTTGTTACAGTCCTGGAGCTTGAACTCACGGCCCAGGTTCTGTCCCTGAACTTTTCTGCTCAAGGCTGGTGCTCTACCACTTGAACCACAGCTCCACTTCCAGTTTTCTGGTGATTAACTGGAAATAAAAGTCTCATGAACTTTCCTGCCCAGGCTGGCTTTAAACTGCAATCTTTAGGCCTCAGCCTCCTAAGTAGCTAGGATTATAGGCATGAACCACTGGCACCTGGCAGAGAATGATTATAAAATAATAAAAAAAATAGTAACACTACAAAATTGTTTGTAAAGATGCAGAGAAATCAGCTCATGTATACATTGTAGAAGGGAATGTAAAATTGTGCAGGTACTCTGGAAAATAATATTGAATTCTTGGGCTTTGTCACAGTGAAATGAAAACTTAACATTTATCAGAAAACCTGTACACAAATGTGCATAGAACCTTTATTTATAATAGCCCAAACTAGAAATAACCCAAATATTCTTCTATAGTGAATGTTTAAAGAAACTTTGAAACATCCATACTATGGAACATTAGTCTGCAGTAAAAAGGAATAAACAATTAATGCATGCAGTAAGGTGGATAGATCCTAAGAGAACCATGCTTAGCCAATTTCAAAATGTTATATGTTACTAAAATCATATGTATTATAAAGACAAAAAGATTAGTTATTGTTTAAAGAGCAGAAAGGAATAGGAAGGATTCTAAAGGTATATCATGAATGAACCTTGCAGTATGCACATCAATTGCGCAGCAGTTATATCAAGCTAAATATGTGGTAAAGTCACATAAAACCATATGCACATGCATCTGTCTACATATATTACACTAATGCAAGACTAACTGGAATCTGAATTAAGTCTGGATTATACTAATATTTCTTCTATATACAAAAGGATAGCTTAGATATTTGGAGGACAATTGCTCAGTGATGAACTGTAGCTGATTAATGTTGTCCAGATGCAGCTCTTGTTCTCATCTTGGGCTGCCTTGCCTAAGTTGCTGGAGATGTGCAGGTGCCTAAGCAACAAATTGCCAAGGGCAAACAAAAGGAAAACAACAAAAAAGAAAAGAAGGTTCACTAAAAGCAGAGCTTCTATCTAAAGGATAAAGAATAATGAGAACTTCATCATCAAGGCTATGACTCATCAAATCAGTAAAATCCATGTCAAGCAGCATCAGGTGAAGATGATGAGAAAGTGAAGAAAGACGACAAGAACAACAAATTGTAGAAGTTAAATGAGCTGTTTAAACATGCCTTGCTTCTGAAAAAATAAGTAAAAGAACAAATCTCAAACCAATGGTATGAATAGTCTTCAAGTAAAGACAGCATTAAAAAAAAGTTGCTTAAAACATGAGTCTTAGAAAACTGAGAGCCAGTGGCTCATGCCTGTAATCCTAACTACTTAAGAGGCTGAGATCTGATGATCTCAGATAGAAGGTAGCCTGGGCAGGAAAGTCTGTGAGATTATCTCCATTTAGCTCCCCCCCCACACACACCGCCCCCCAAAAAAGCTGGAAGTAGAGGTATGGCTCAAATGGTAGAGCTCTAGCCTTGAGCAAAAAAGCTTAGGGACAGCACCCAATCCCTGAGTTCACACACACACACACACGCACACACACGCACACACACACACACACACACACACCACCA
>NW_012267247.1:7633168-7641104 GCF_000151885.1 Dipodomys ordii
AAAAAAGCCGGAAGTGGCACTGTCACTCAAGTGGTAGAGCGCTAGCCTTGAGCTGAAGAGCTGAGGGACAGTGCCCAGGCCCAGAGTTCAGGCCCCACGACCGGACCCAAAAAAAAAAATAATAAAAATAAAAACCACACAGTAAATCTTAGGTACAGTGTAAATCATAACAGAGGGCAGGGGCGGGGAGGGGGGAACAGATCCACAAGAAAGAGGACCTATGAGCTCATCAGATAGCAAAGAAATGGAACTAGTTAAATGGCAAAAGGCAAGGTGGGAGGAGGAAGACTGCAGAGTACAAGAAAGACACTGAGAAAGCAGCTTGGCACTTTAAGGCTCATTTTGATAGGGCAGAGCAGCTGGAAAGTCAACTAGTCAGGGGCCATCCTGCTTACCTTTGGCAGATTCCTTAAGTAAGCAGGTGCAGCGCCGTACCAGTAGAGAAAACATGGCCAGGCCCAGGGCTGCAGCTTGCTCCTGGATCACAGAACGACACTCCTCTGAGAAGCAGTCTAAGGAGAAGCAAAAGAAACTTCATTACACCAGGGAGCCCATGATTACTTTCACATCTTATGATGTGTACCTCCTTGGACACATTATTGAGCTTCCTTTTTTTCATCTAAGACTATGGATAGAAATAATTCTCTCTCTTGAAGGAGGGCTATAAGGCTAAGTAAAATAATATAGGTAAAATACTCACCAGTATGCCTCGTGTATGGATAAATGTTCAATAACTTTAAGGATCACTTGTGAGAAATTCTGTTCTATATTACTTTCCCAGGACCCATTGCTCAGAGTAGGCAAGGTGAGCTAGAGCTGCAGAGTCTCTGGGTTTAGCTATTAATAAAACTACAGTAACAAAATTAATATTTTTTGCTGTTGTTGGTGGTGGTCAGGGGGTTTGAACTCAGGGCCTGGGTACTGTCTCTGAGATCTTTTACTCAAGGATAGCATTCTACCACTATGAGCCACAGTGCCACTTCTAGTTTTCTAGTAGTTAATTGGTGATAAGCATCACATGGACTTTCCTAGCTTTGAACTGTGATCTTCAGATCTCAGCCTCCTGAGTAGCTTGGATTACAGGTGTGAGCCACCTGTAATAGATAATTATATAGTGCTTGGCACATAATATACACTTTAATCGATGTTAGTGTTCATTTTTCCTAATGGCAAAAATAATAAACCTGGCTCCCAATACCAGCACCCTCCATCCCTACTTTTTCAGCCTGGCTAACTTCCTTCAGGCTTCAGGACACTGAAAAGAGTCAGTCTTGTCAGTGGGTAGAGTTGGTCTTTGAAGGGAACAATGTAACACACACATTCCTGCTTGCTCTGATTCAGTGTCAATGGCTTCCCCAACAGCCATTTCATCCAGACTTGAAGGGAACTGGTTAAGAAACAAGGCAGCAGTCCAACTGGTAGCCTCAGGGGAGGAGATACCCAACACTCATAAGAGATGAATACAGGGGTCAACCTCATTAGTTTTGGCAGCAGCTAATTTGTTAGTTTCCTCTGTAACACTGGAGAACTCAGAATTTCCAAGTGTTAAAAGGATAATTAGCCACAGGTTTGATCTTGGTCCTTACATGCATTTCAACCTCTGTCAGCTTGCTGGTCTTCTCAATGAGCCCAACTGAAGTTGTTACTTCAGGAGATACTATACAACTATTCCTTACAGTAAAGCCCTGGAAGTGAGGAGCAGCCTGCTGCTCAGGATAGTCCAACATGTGAATAGCATTAATGGAGCAATTTTTCTATTGTGGCCAGGCTTCAAGCTGCCCACTGGTTCCAAATGTCACCTTCTAACTTCCCAATTCAACTGTGGCAGGTAGTGGGAAAGTGATAAGAATCCATGAGATTAGAACATATCATCACACTGGTAAGGCACTAACTTCTGTTAAAGAGACAGAAAACAAGCAACCAAGAATAGATGGATATCAGCAGGAAAGGGGAGATGTGTAAGTTGTCCCAAGGAAAATTTCTAATGTCTTCCTTTCCCGCACAGCTACAGGTAGCAGCACCATCTATGCAACACTGTCTGTTCAACCCCAGCTAATCTATCAGCCTAACTCTTAATTTGCAATCAGGTTGAATAGAGAATAAATCCAGAACACAGAAAACTGAGATAGGACAAGTAGAGACCAAATCTTGCCACCTCTCTAACTGTATCAGCACCTCCTCATTGTCTGTGCATTTTAGGTAGAAGATGTCTAAAATGAGATTACACAGAGAAAGCTGTCAGAGACAGAAGGGGATATCTTTGCTCCAAGAGACTAGATACAGCAAGGAACTCTCAAAAGCCTGGGTAAGAGTAAGATGGGGCAGTGAGAACTTACTTTGACCAAACATTCCTATTTTTTGTTTTTTGTTTTTTTGGTCCAGTTGTGGGGCCTGAACTCTGGGCCTGGGGCGCTGTCCCTCAGCTCTTCAGCTCAAGGCTAGCGCTCTACCACTTGAGCCACAGCACCACTTCCGACTTTTTCTGCTTATGTAGTGCTGAGGAATCGAACCCAGGGCCTCATGCATGCAAGGCAAGCGCTCTACCACTGAGCCATACTTCCCAGCCCCAAACATTCCTATTTTTATGATGAACAGTAATCAAACTAAACTGTCTTTCAGAGTTCAAGCTGGGAGCATAAGGAACATGGATTGCTTAAGTGTATCCATGGCCTCTGGGGAATCTGGTGTAGTTCCTACAATAAGGTGTGGGACCAAGTAGGGTAGCAAAAATAGGAACCTCTTTGGTATAGGTCTGAGAAGGATCAACTAATAACTCAGAGAAGTAGCTAGGAGACAGCTTCATAGCTATTTTGCATATTTATGTCACCTCAGTTGCTTCATTTTAACATCCTCTTAGGGTAGGGTCCAAGGGCACTGTCTGCTCAAGTGTCTGGCCCAACTAATAGAGAGATACAAACCAGGAAGCTCTAATCAAGCAGGCAGACATCTCACAAGCTACCCCAGAATGTCTGGGTCTTGGTCAGCCTTGGACTGACGATGCTATCTGTAGCACTTTCTGAATCGCTTGTTCTTCTCCCTGGTTCAATAGTACAATAAGCACACAGAGCATCAATACTGTGCTTGGTACTGTGGTACAGCCACAAATAAATCATGGTTTCCATAACCAAAGGACTATGTAGTTAGCTGAAGGGAATTTTTTTTTTACTCAAGGAACTATGGCAACTTGGATTTAAATGTATTTCAAATAAAAAATGTATTAAATGCATGGTATTTTCAGAGGATGCTCTTGGCCTTTCATAGGCTTCTGTGGGATAGAAGTTATAGATACACACTCAGGAATATTCTTGAGATTATTTTCTCTCTTTTAAGGTGGGAAAAAGTCATCTAGATTACCAGAGTCCACCCACTTTGGGGCCAGACTTAGGAAACTGGACCTAGTCTGAAAAAAATGTCCGTATGTATCCCTGGAGTTAGGCTGGGTCAGGCAAATAAGTGATGTAGGGTGGGGAGGAAAAGGCATTGTTTATCTTGGTATTTGCCTGGGTTCCTCTGGCTTTGTGTCAGGTAGCAGGAGCCTGACATGAGCTGAGGAACTCATTAACATTGTGAAATAGCCTTTCCCCTTCTTTCCAAAAGCAGCCTTGCTCAAGGGTTTAGGGGGATGGTTTTGGCTAAGAATGTCAGATGGAATTATTTCTTACCAATAAAGTCACCTGAGGTCTGAACTTGGTTTTGCTTCTTTCCACATGTGGGCAAATGACCACACCTCCAAGTATTCCCCAGGCTAACTACCTGCTCAGGCAGAAGTATCCTTCTTGCCCCTGTGTAACAGGGAGAGTTTCTCATTTTTCTGAGAACATATTCATGGAAAACATAAACCAACTGTCGTCAAAGTTGTATGAAATCAGGAAATGGAGCGGCCGGGAGAAGGCTGCCATGTGGCCGGATGTTATGTATTTCTAATTAGTGCTATACATCTTTCAACAGCAAGTGTCCTTCTGCTGGGAAACACAACACACTGCCCTTGTTATTGTAACTGTCAGAGAAGTGCTTAAACAGATAATCTCCAGGAAAAGTGATAAACATGTCCCTTCTCCCACCAGTGTGTGTGCAATGGTGCTGCCAAAGCAAAGCTGTGCCTGATGGCTCCAGGATGGCAAAGCATCCTCCTGCAGGAAATGAGAGTGAGGCAGGAGGGGTAGGGAGGGATTGGAGGGGGAGAGGGGATAAGTGGAGGCAGGCTCACCTGCCTTGGTCTCTAATCCCAGCCAAGAAATAGTGATTCAAACCCTTGCTCCTGATCAACTCTGGGACATAGTATCAAGTTTTTATAAGGGAGTGATTTGGAGAAAAACTGTATCAGTGGGCTGGGGTTTGGCTAGTCACAGAAAAACCTGGCAGCAATGAAATTAGTAGAGCTCTCTTGGTGCACACAGCCAGCTTCCTGGCAAAAGGATGAGAATAATGAAGGGCAGACATAGGATAAGTAACACATAATCTGCAACCCTGATGGCAGGGGGAAAGATTCAGAGGGCCCTAGGTTCCATTAGCCATTCTACCACAGAAAACCAACTATCTGCTTTGCTATTTCACTAATAGTTAAAGAAAAATTCAGGGAAGATGACCACTGTGTCTCCTTTCAAAGAGAGAAAATAAATGGTCAGTCACCTCCAACTAACACCAAATCACCTGGGGGTGATTTGTTGGCTCTCTATCTTTCAGCTATCAGGCTACTTTCTCACGAGTCAGTCACCAGACAGACATAGGATTGGCACAGTTCCTAAGCAGCCCATCCAAGAATTCTTGTCTATAGGAAGTGGGCAGTGAGAACTAGAGCCAGAGTTCTCTGTTGCTGTTGACAACAACAAAATTTCAGAGCAAAATCAGAGCTGTTCATGCCTTCTGGGCACCATTTTATTCCCTAAGGAATAAAATGACTAAGTCATAAAAATCAAGCACTGATACACCCAAGCAAAGTACCCCGGCACTATGATAAAACAATTAGGCATAAGGTAAGCCATGATATATCCCTGAAGAGAGACTGGGAAAGTAGTCTCTCCTTCTTAGGAGCTTTCACTGTTGTATCTGCTGGTCCCTTTGGATCTTCCAGGACTGTAATACTTTAGCTTACTCTACCATTCTTCTGGAAGTAGGGAGGTATAAAAGCAGAATAAACCTCCTAAAAAATTATTTCTCTCATTAATTAAAAAAATTATTTGGGGGCTGGGAAAGTGGCTTAGTGGTAGAGTGCTTGCCTTGCATGCATGAGGCCCTGGGTTCGATTCCTCAGCACCCCATAAGCAGAAAAAGCCAGAAATGGCACTGTGGCACAAGGGGTAGAGCGCTAGCCTTCAGCTGAAGGGCTCAGGGACAGCCCTCAGGCCCAGAGTTCAGGCCCCATGACCGATCCCCCCCCAAAAAAATTATTTAGGTATTCAATTTTGGGATACTAAAACTAGGAGCTGGGTTCTGTTATCTCATGCTCCTAATCCTAACTACTCAAGAGGCTGAGATCATGGTTCAAAGCCAGCCCAAATTCTTTTATCCCTAATTAAAGAGCAAAAAGCCACAAGTGAAGGTATAGCTCAAGTAGCAGAACACTAGTCTTGAGCAAAAAAAAGCCAAACAAAAGAGTGAGGCCCTGAGCTGTTCAAGTCCAAGTACACCACAAAATAAATAAATAAATAAATAATAAAATTAAATCTTGGTTTGGGAATGTGGCTTAGTGGCAGAGTGCTTGACTAGCATGTAAGTTCGATTCTTTAGTAGAAGAAGCTTCTTCACAAGAAGCTCCGGGCACTGGTGGCTCACATCTGTAATCCTAGCTACTCAGGAGGCTTGTATCTGAGGATTGAGGTTCAAAAGCCAGCATGGACAAGAAAGTCTATGAGACTCTTATCTCCAATTAAACACCAGAAAAAAGGAAGTGGCACTGTGGCTCAAGTGGTGGAGTGCTTGCCTTGAGCTGAAGAGCTCAGGGACAGCACCCAGGCCTAGAGTTCAAGCTCCATGACAAAAAAAAAAAAAAGCTGGAAGTGGTGCTGTGGCTCAAGGGGTAGAGTGCTAGCCTTGAGCAAAAAGCAGCTCAGGGACAGTACCCAGGCCCCAGGACTGGAAAAAAAAAATTGGATCTTCCAGGACTGCAATACTCCATAGCTTTTTCTACCACTCTTCTAAAAGTGGGGAGATATAAGGTCAGAACAAAGTTAAACTTTCTATAAAAGTGATCTCGCTCATTAATCAAAAAAAATTTATTTGGATATCCAATTGTGGGATACTGAAACTAGGAGCTGGGCGCTGGTGGCTCATGCTTGTAATCCTGGCTACTCAGGAGGCTGAGATCTGAGGATCATGGTTTGAAGCCAGCCCAAACTCTTATCTCTACTTAACCAAAAAACCATAAATGGAGGTATAATTCAAGTAGGAGAGCAAGAGCCTTGAGCAAAAAAGCCAAACAAGAATGAGTTCCTTAGCTGTTCAAGCCCAGTTACCAGCACGTGCACACGCACGCACACAGCATGTGCACGCACGCACGCACGCACGCACACACACACACACACAGAAAATAAGAGTTCTGTGTATAAGAATACATAGAAACTCAAGGAACTACAACTCAAGCAACGTATCACATGTTATAGGGAAAATGGAAATAAGATTCTTTTTTCCATGGGAGAATAGAAAATCATTTCAGCTAGTATGAAAAAGACTATTTCTGAGCTGAGCTGTAAGACATGAACATTAGCAGAACTGGTGAAGGCAGGAAGGATTTGAGTTACTTGCGGCCCTCTTGTATAACTGGGGCTACAATGTTCAGGGCCTGTAATGCTGAATAAAGAACATGGACTTGCTTCAACAGACAGTAAGGGAGCACTCACTCAAAGTTTCTGAATGACACAATGGTATTTTAGGATTAACCTAGTTAAAACATTTAGAACAGGTTAAAGTAGTTAGAAAAAAGTAATAGAGAGGGAGATCAGTTGGAAAGTTAAGAGGGTACGAACTTGTTTAAATTAAGAGAAAATATACATAGAACATTTCATAAACTTTATAATGTCAAGTCAGTGAAATGCATATTAGAAAAAATGCTTCAGAAAGAGGAAGAGAATGTAGAAATGATGTTGGTAAGTGAAGGAAGGAAGAGATGATGACTGTTGGAACAGTCAAGACTGTCACTGATACTCTCACTAGATTCTAGAGGATCCTGAGACTCAAGAAAGGCAACTAACTTCCACCAAAAAGAGATCCAGGAAAGGATTGCAGAACACCTGGAGACAGGGAGGTATATATCAAAAAGTCCCCAGGCTCCACCAGCTTGGCGCTGGGCCAAGTTCTGTCTTTCCAGAACAAAGACACTTCAGGGGGTCAGAAATACTTGAGGAAGACCTTGCATGAGGAAGTCTGGGAAGTCTGAACTGGCTATCCCTGTGGAAGCCATTAGATATTCAGCACTTCATTTGTTTCCAATTCTTGTAGGAGTGCAGTTCCAGGCTGTGGGGTGAGAGGCTCCTCTCTGACGTAATCAGGAAGCAGCTGCAAAATTAAGGAATCCCTCATGACATCATAAAAAGGGTCTATGGTTTACTGGGGAAAGTATAAAAATTAATTACATATTCCCACATGACTCCTTTCCCCTAATTCTGTATACACTCTTTCCCATATCTACACATTGTCTCATCAACATCATCCAGAAGCCACCTTGATGGTTACAAAAGGACAAACAAAACTCAGAATGTTTTCTGATGCACTCACCATCTGCCCCATGTCTTCAAAATTTAACACCTCCTAGAATTTTTATATAGGTAGCATGGTTCCCTAACCAAATTATAAGCCCCTTGAGGGCAAGTCTATGTCAAGACTTCATATCCTTGAAAATTAGCACCATGAATAGGTTCAAGAAAAGTCTGCTGGGGCTGGGAAGTTGGCTCAGTGGCAGAGTACTTGCCTTGCATGCATGAGGCCCTGGGTTCGATTCCTC
>NW_012267247.1:7646014-7651391 GCF_000151885.1 Dipodomys ordii
CACACACACACACACACACACACACACACACACACACACACACACACACACACACACACACACACACACACACACACACACACACACACCACCATGAGTCTTAGCACTGTTTTCCTCATAAAACTACTTTTCCATTTTCAGTGTTGCTTTGGAACATTAACTAAATGGATATTAAGACGCATTTTTGAAAATTATTTTATCTTTTGGTTTTGGCAGTATTGAGGATTAAAGGCAGGGCCTGATATTTGTAAAGCAGGTGTTCTACCACTGTGTCTTGTCCAGTCCCTTTTTATACTGGCTATTTTCAAGGTAGGACCTTGCTTTATGCCTGAGCTGGCCTGCCTATGATCCTCCTACTTGTTTCTTGTGATGGGGACAAAAAGTGTGTACCATTGTGCCTAGCCATTATGCTTCCTTGCAGCTGGGATAACAGGCATTCCACCACTCCCAGATGAGGTCTGGTGAACTTTTATGCCTCAGCTGATTTTGAATTCCCATTCTCCTGACCTCTGCCTCCCAAGTAGCTGGGATTATAGGCTTCAGTAACTGTACTTACTAGGTACAACTGTAAAAAACAGGAGACTTCATTAAAATAAAAGTTGCTTGCTTTTTTTTTCTGGTAGTACTGGGGTTGGGGGTTGAACTCAAGGATTTGAGCTTGCTAGGCAGGTGCTCTACTACCCAAGCCATGGCTCCAACCAGTGCTTGCTTTTTAAAGGAATTATATTAAAAGACAACCCACAGAAAATTTTCTCACTGGTAAAAATATTTCTAAAATATCTATCTTATAATCCCAGCTTCTCAGGAGGTAGAGACATGAGAATCCCGGGTTTGAACAAGCCCTGGCAAAGTTAATGAAACCTTATCTCAAAGACAAAATTCAGATGCAGATTAGAGGTATGTACCAAGTGGTAGAGTGTTCCTAGCAGGAAAACCCTAGTGCCACCAAAAAAAAGGGCAGGGGGCTAGGAGTATGGCTTATGTGGTAGAACATTTGCCTAGCACATGCAAGAATCTGGGTTCAATGACCAGTATCACAAAACAAGAACAAGAACAACAATCAGAGAGCTGGGGCATGGTTCAGGGTAAGCACTATTCTTGAGACCCTGGGTTCAATCCCAGGACCAAAATAAATAAAATAAATTCCTCAAAATAGCAAAAGATGAATTCATACATGAAGTATATAAGAAACTTTTAACTTAAATAATAAATGAAAATTTAGACAAAAATAGAGAGAGCTGCCCGGGCATCGGTGGCTAACACCTGTAATCCTAGCTACTCAGGAGGCTGAGATCTGAGGGTCGAGGCTCAAAGCCAACCCGGGCAGGAAAGTCGTGAGACTCTTATCTCCAATAAACCACTAGAAAACAGGAAGTGGTGCTGTGGCTCAAGCGGCAGAGCGCTCGCCTTGAGCTGAAGAATGCAGGGACAGCTCTCAGTCCCAGAGTTCAAGCCCCACAGCCGACCAAAAAAAAAAATAGAGAGAGCTGAACAACCACTTTGGCAAAGTAGCAGGATACAAAATTAACCCACAATATTCAGTAGCCTTTCTGTATGCCAACAATGAACAAGCAGAAAGGGAAATCAGGAAAGCAATTCCACTTGCAAGGGCCTCAAAAAGGAAAAAACAGACAAGCAAAAAAACACACCAAACTAGGAATAAACCTAACCAAAGACATAAAAGATCTCTATAGTGAAAACTATAAAAATCTGAAAAAATAAATCAAAGAGCACATCAGGAAATGGAAAGACTATCCATGTTCATGGATAGGTAGAATCAATATTCTGAAAATATCTGAAAGTATCACAATCTCAGACCTCAAGCTCTACTATAGAGCTATAATAACAAAAACAACTTGATATTGGCACAAAAATAGACCCAAAGATCAATGGAACAGATTAGAAGACTCAGAAATAAAACCATACACTTACAGTTATTTGATATTTGATAAGGGAGCCAAAGATATACAGTGGGGAAAAAAATAGCCTTTTCAATAGTTGGTGCTGGGAAAACTGGACATCCATATGCAGAAAACTAAAAGTGGATCCCTGTTTGTCACCATGAACTAGTATCAATTCAAAGTGGATAAAATATCTCAACATCAGACCCAAAACTTTGAAATTACTGAGAGACAATAGAAGAAACATTAGAACTTAAAGGTATAAATAGAAACTTCTTGAAGAGAGTGCCAGGGGCACATAGATAAAAAAGAGACTTGACAAGTGGGACCACATCAAAATAAAAAATTTCTGCAAGCTAAGGACTAGTTACTAAACTAAAAAGACAACCAACAGACTGCGAGAAGATCTTTACCAGCAATACATCAGACAAAGGCCTAATATGCAATATATACAAGGAGATCAAGAAACTAACCCGTCCCAAAACCTAATAAACCAATCACTAAATGGGCAAGATAGCTAAAGAGATATTTATCAGAAGAAGAGGTAAGAATGGCAAAGAAACACATAAGGAAATGCTCATCATCCCTGGCCATAAAGGAAATACAAATTAAAACATCTCTGAGATTCCATGTCACCCCATTTAGATTGACCAACATTGTGAATTTGAACAACAAATGTTGGCAGGGGTGTGGGGAAAAAGGAAACCTATTTCACTGTTGGTGGGAATGTAAACTAGTACAACCACTCTGGACAGGAGTGTGGAGGTACCTCAAAAATCTAAACATCAAAGCCGGGCCCTGGTGGCTCACGCCTGTAATCGTAGCTACTCAGGAGGCTGAGATCTGAGGATCTCAGTTCAAAGCCAGCCTGGGCAGGAAAGGCCGTGAGACTCTAATCTCCAATAAACCACTCAGAAAACCGAAGTGGCTCTGTGGCTCAAGCGGTAGAGCACTAGCCTTGAACTGAAGAGCTGAGGGACAGTGTTCAGGCCTGGAGTTCGAGCGCCACGATAAAAAAAAAACTAAACTAAACTAAACTAAACATAGATCTTCCCTATGGCCCAGCCATACCACTCTTGGGCATCTGCACTGAATATCATGAGCTAGAATATGTTACAGACACCTGCACATCCATGTTCATTGCAACACTATTCACAATAGCCAAGACATGGAAACAGCCTAGATGCCCCATAATAGATGAGTGGATCCAAAAAATGTGGTACCTACACACAATGGAATTTTTACACAGCCTTTAGAAAGAATCAAATTACATCATTTGCAGAGAATGGATGGAACTAGAACAAATCATGTTAAGTGACGTAAGCAAAGCTCAGAGAGACAAATAGTACACGTGTTCTCTGATATACAGAAATTAGATCTAAAATACACAGGAATATGATAAAATTATACAGGGGTCAAGATACTCACACACCGTGAAATCAAAAGAGGATACTCTCAGGAGAGAAACACAAGATGTACCTTTTCATATTTATATAAAATAATATATATATTGAAATGAAGTCCAAGATATGGAAACAGGAGATTTTTTCTTCTTTTTTAAAAATATTCATTTTTTGATGATTCTTTCTTCTTTATGTATAGTATATTCAAGGGTATATCTTTGGGAGGGGAGGGAAGGGGACAGAACTGGAGGGAAACAGGGTGAAAAAGTGCAGCAGTGGAGCACACAGGACACTGATAAAAGTGAACTATACAACTCATGGGTGGAAATGGTAGAGAGGGACTGGGAGAGAATGAGGGAAGGCAAGACACTGTACAAAAGGAAACGTACTTAATGCCTGACCCATGTCATTTGTAATCCTCTGTACCTAATCTTTATAATAACAATAAAGTAAATTAATTAAAAATATAGAGATGGCAAACAAGTATATGAAAAGATGGCTCAACATCATTAAGACAATGAAAAATATAACTCTACCACCACCAAGATAGCACCAATGAAAAAGATGAATAGATAACAAGTGCTGGCTACAATGTAGAACAACCAAAATTTTCACATACTACTTTGAGAATGTAAAATAATACAACCACTTCGGAAAAAAAGAAGTTGGTTTCTTAAAAAGTTAAAATACACTTACTACCTAGCCATTCGCTCTTGAGTATTTATACCTAAGAGAAATGAAAGTAGGGGTTGGGAAGGTGGCTCAGTAGTAGAGTGCTTGTCTTGCATGCATGAGGCCCTAGGTTCGATTCCTCAGCACACATAAGCAGGGGGGAAAAAGCTGGAGGTGGTGTTGTGGCTCAAGTGGTAGAGCACTAGCCTTGAGCTGAAGAGCTGAGGAACACTGCCCAGGCCCAGTTCAGGCCCCGTGACCAACCAAAAAAAAAGAAAGAAGAAAGAAAAAAAGAGAAGAGAAGGAAAAGGGGAAGGGAGAAAGAAAGAAAGAAGGAAAGCAAGAAAGAAAGAGAAGAAGAGAGAGAAAAAGAGAGAAAGGAAGGAAAGAAGGAAGGAAGGAAGGAAGGAAGGAAGGAAGGAAGGAAGGAAGGAAGGAAGGAAGGAAGGAAGGAAGGAAGGAAGGAAGGAAGGGAGAAAAGTCTGCTGGGCTGGGAAGGTGGCTCAGTGGTAGAATGCTTGCTTTGCATGCAGGAGGCCCTGGACTCCATTCCTCAGCACCACATAAGAAAGAAAGAAAAAAAAAAGCTGGAAGTGGCACTGTGGCTCAAGTGGTAGAGCACTAGCCTTGAGCTGAAGAGCTCACGGACAGTGCCCAGGCCCTGAGTTCAGGCCCCACGACTGACCAAAAAACAAAACAAAAAAACAAAAAAAAAAGAGAAAGAAAGAAAAAAGTCTGCTGCTCTTAATAGGCTCTTGCTTGCAGTTCCTAACCATGGTATGATTCTACTGCAGGCAGAGTAAATCCAAGACAATGAGATCTATTTTTGGAACACCACATTTATATGTGTTGTCTGAAAACTCTAATGAAGATATGCATAGGTGGTATTTATTCCCTCATCTTAACAGTGGAGGAAACAGGCTCAAATTAGTTGCCCAAGGAGGTCACAAAGCTAGTAAATTCCAAAGCTGTAATTTGAATGTAAGTCTGTCTGCTCTTATATCCACACTGTTTCTATATCAGGTTTGCTGTTTCTATATCATATTACTCCTCAGACTAATCTCTGATATACTAGTTCTGTTTAAAAAGTTCATGAACTGCAAGACTCAACATTGTAGAGATGTCAATTCCCTCTAATATATTCCTAGATTTATATAATTAATATCAAAAACCTCATGAAAAGTTTTTATAGACAAAAACAAAACAAAACACAAAGCACTTACTTTCACCTAGGTGCAGTGGCTCTTATCTATAATACCAGCTACTCAGGAGGTGGAAAAGAGGAAGATGAAAGTCCAACTGGGCAATAAGTGAGCCGCCTGGGCTGGGAAGGTGGCTCAGTGGTAGAGCGCTTGCCTTGCATGCCTGAGGCCCTGGGTTCGATTCCTCAGCACCACATAA
>NW_012267247.1:7663846-7666343 GCF_000151885.1 Dipodomys ordii
CTGAAAGTGAGAAAAAAAATATCCAGAAGAGAAAGAACATCTCGAACACTTGGTTTTCTCTTTTTTTAATGAGGCTCTAGGGTCAACAGCTTCCTGGAGCTCTATCAATACATCTTTGCAAGATGGACAATAACCATCTACTCTCCACTAGGAAAAATAAACATACTTCTGAGTGAGTGCTGAACTTTTCCTAGGAAATACCCAAGCAATTTCAGTATTGGTTTGCCTAAGATTTCCTGGAAAATAAGTAACACACTAGTCAAACTACACACTGGATATTTCTACCTTAGCTGTATCTTTGAGTAAGTATTTTTGTCACCAGAAGTTCCTGCCTAATTCTAGAGTCATTCAAAAATATGCTTACTCTTGGGCAAGGAGCTGCTGCCAGCAGAATGGCATGCTGGCACAAGATCAGTCTTCTAGTAATGGGGCCCAGGAGAAGAGGGCCTGCCATTCCAGCAGCTCATTTGGAAGAGTTACAAGTAGATCTTATATGACTCTGCTTGCCAGAGGTTTAGGAAGTTTGCCTCTCTCTCATTATTTAGGGGAAGAGAATTACTGTAAAGAGCAGTAACTAATTATACCAGCCAGTAAGCTTATAGAATTTGACATAGATCTAGTGTCCTGTGTCAGAAGTTATCTCAGGGTGTTTAAGGAGCAGAGGTATGAAAGAGGCTTCCTAACAGACATACCCATTAGCCAACCTACAAAAAGATGTATTTTTTAAATAATAGTAAGAAGGAATTATTAATAAACTACAACCATTCTGAAAGTAAGGAGAGATTTGACAGCTGATTCAGACAGCTTGAAATGCACCTCTGATGGTATGAACCTTTAGAAACACTTTGGCTGAAAATAAAAGTTAACAAGAGATAATATGTGCACACATCCTGATTCAGAGAAAGCTCCTAAATTTAATACAGGCAGGCAGAAAAGTGAGACAGAGAAGTGTTCAGCTTCCATATTAACATATTTTCTTTCTTTTAAAAGCTTCGGAAAAGATTTCCAAAACAAAAACAGAAACAAAACCACCTAAAAAAGTTTGTAAACAATGCCAAAAATAGAACAATGCTAAGATAGGCAGGACAGAGAAATACTTCGGACATAAAGTATCTCTTGGAAGGCTTTTGAAGAGTTAGCCATCTGAGAGCTTCCCAAAATACAAAATACAAGATCACAGTCATCAACCAAACAGACGGTTAGTAGTAAAAAGTGAGACTGTTTAATTTGTCAATACTATTTGTAGGGCTGAGAAGGTGGCTCAGTGGTAGAGTGCTTGCCTTGCATGCATGAGGCCCTGGGTTCGATTCCTCAGCACCATATATATATATATATATATATATATATATATTTACATGTATATTTTGATATACTTGGTCCTTTTATTTATTTTTGTCAGTTGTAGGGCTTGAACTCAAGGCTGGGCTCTGTCCCTGAGCCTCTTTGTGCTCAAGGCTAGGGCTCTACCACCTGAGCCACAGTTCCACTTCCAGTTTTTGAGTAGTTAATGGAGTAAGAGTCTCACAGGGACTTTTCTGCCTGGTCTGCGATCCTCAGATCTCAGCTTCCTGAGTAGCTAGGATTACAGACATAAACCACCAGTGCCCAGCTATTTGGCCCTTTTAAAACAAGAATATTTTCTAGTATCATGTCACTTTAATATTATAGAATTCTTCAGTGTTCTTTTTCTGTTGCTGTTGGTAGTGGGGCTTGGACTTAGGGAATGTGGGCACTGTCCTTGAGCTTCTTTGCTCAAGGCGAGCACTCTACCACTTTGAGCCACAGCACCACTTCCAGTTTTCTGGTGATTAATTGGAATAAGAGTCTCTTGAAATTCCTTGCTGGGGCTGACTTTGAACCAGATCTCAGCCTCCTGAGTACCTAAGATTTAAGGATTTACAGGTGTGAGCCACAGGTACTCAGTTTTCTTTGTATTGCCAGTACTAAGGTTTAACCTCAGGGCCTCAAGCTCACTCAGCCAGTACTCTTCCACTTTGAGCCAAACCTTCAGCCTGACTTTCTTCTGGTTATTTTTGGAGATGGAGTCTCTGACATTTCTGCCCAGAATGTTCTAGAACTACAGTCCTCTGGATCTTAGCTTCCTCAGTAGCTAGGATTATGGGCATGAGCCACCAGCACCCAGCTCAGTCTTCATTCTTAACTGATCTTCAATCATCAATTTGCCTGAAGCATTTAAACTTGAGTTTCTGTGACACTCAGTTTCTCTGAAATTTTGGGTAAGCATGTAGATTAGTTACCAGGAATCTCTAATTTTAAAGAAATCCATCATGGATTTTTGTTGTTGTTGTTTTCTATAGTTTTATTTGGCTTAATCTGGTTTGGTTTTAAGAGGAAGAATCCTGATGTATAGCCTAGGCTGGTCTTGAACTTTCTTTTTTTTTGGGGGGGGGGGTCCGGTTGTGGGGCCTGAACTCTGGGCCTGGGCACTGTCCCTCAGCTCTTCAGCTCAAGGCTAGCACTCTACCACTTGAGCCAT
>NW_012267247.1:7668408-7687155 GCF_000151885.1 Dipodomys ordii
AAAAAAAAAAAAACAAAATCAAAAAAGAAGTGTGTCTGTGGTTCAAGTGGCAAAGTATAAACCTTGAATGGAAAAAGCTAAGGGAGAGAATCCAGACCCTGAGTTCAAGCCCTAGTACCAGCACAAAAACAAAACCAAATGAACCAAAAACTTCACAGAAACAGTAAGGCTGAGACATGAGACAGTCTTAGTTTGCGGAGGGCACTGGGACCAACAATAAAAATATTGTGCATAGGAAGAACTGAATCATAACTGCAGTAAATGATCTGGTGCTTGCCTTAAGAGCACCTCCAGAACTAAAGCACTCCCCGGCCTCTGCCCCCGGCCATTGGAATTGATGGCGTTAGTGGCTCTCAGCTGATTACCATTTCCAGATTTGTCCTCCAAGTGAAGTGCTTCCAAAATGTCACTCTACAAGTGAATTGATTGCTAGAGAGCAGAAGAAGGTACATAAAGATTCAGCTCTTGAGGTCAATTGTTCTTAAGGAGCTGACCTAGCTCCAGAGTTTCGTGTAGGATTGGTCAAGGCTTTTGTTACAGCTGCAACTTCTCCCTCTGACCTAATCCTGCTCCCTTCAAGTCCTCTCAGGTGTTACAAAAGTTGGTTGGAGAATAAACTACATACAAATCTCTATCTTAAGTCTGCTTCATGTGGAACCTAACTTATATACAATAGGAAAAAATAGGTGAGACTATGGATGAAAATGTCCAGAAGAAATTAGAAATTTGGGAGAAAGTTCAAGAAAAAGTTCAGACAAAAGTGACTCAGAACAGGGAACTGGTGGTTCATGCCCATAATTCAAGCTGCTATGGAGGCCAAGATATGAGGAATACAGTTAAAAGTCAGCCTGGGTAGAAAAGTCCCAGAGACTCTTATCTCCAATTAAATCACCAAAAAGCCAGAAGTGGAGATGTGGCTCAAAGTGGTAAAGCACTAGGCTTGAGCAGAAAAGCTCATAGATAGTACCCAGCCCTGAGTTCAAGCTCCCAGACTAGCACCAAATAAAAATAAAAGGAGAAATATTCACGAAGGATTGATAACTGAAACTGTGAGATTTTACAATCCACCAAAGAAGAAAGAGGAAAAAGAAAGTCAAGGTAAGAACTTTAGTAAATGCTGATTTTTTTAGCATGCCAAATGAAAAAGGACTCCAAAAAAACAAAGAGAATTTAGACAAGCATTTCTGAAAAGTCTAAATTGAAAAAGCAAAAGCCCCTCCAAAAAAATTAAGAAGGAGACATAATGAGTGTTTAACAAACCTGTTAACTGAGCTGGGTGCCAGATACACCTGTAATCCTATCTACTCAAGAAGGTAAGATCTTGGGCTGGGAAGGTGGCTCAGTGGTGGAGTGCTTGCCTTACATATATGAGGCCCTGGGTTCGATTCCTCAGCACCACATAAGCAGAAAAAGCCGGAAGTGGTGCTGACGCTCAAGTGGTAGAGCGCTAGCCTTCAGCTGAAGAGCTGAGGGACAGCGCCCAGGCCCAGCTTTCAGGCCCCACAACTGACCAAAAAAAAAAAAGAAGGTAAAATCTGACGACCTAGGTTTGAAGCCAGCCAGAGCAAGAAAGTCCCTGATACTCTATCTTCAATTAAACACCAAATAAATAAATGCCAGAAGTGTGACTGTGGCTCTTGTGATAACAGTACTTGTTTTGAGCAAAAAAGCACACAAAGAAAGGAGGGGGTGTATAAGGTAATAATTTATAATTATTTAGCAACATCACACTGATTTTTTTTTTTTTGGATCGTGTGCTTAAACTCTGGGCTTGGGAGCTGTCCCTGAGGCTCTTCGGCTCAAGGCAAGCGTTCACAGCTTGAGCCACAGCCACTTCCGGTTTTCTAGTGGTTTATTGGAGACTCACCGACAACAACGAGGAGGCAACAATGCTTGATAAGAAATGTACTCGTTATCTTGCCCATGTAACTCCTCTGTACGGTATTCTTGCAATTAAAAAGTAAATAAATAGGGGTTGGGAAGGTGGCTCAGTGATAGAGCACTTGCCTTTTATGCCTGAGGCCCTGGGTTCGATTCCTCAGCACCACATAAGAAAAAAGAAAAAAGCCAGAAGTGGCGCTGTGGCTCAAGTGGTAGAGCCCTAGCCTTGAGCTGAAGAGCTGAGGGACAGCGCTCAGGCCCAGAGTTCAGGCCCCACAACCGGACCCAAAAAAAAAAAAAATAATAATAATGATAAAAAGAAAAACAAAATAAGGAAGTTGAAAAAAAAAAAGTCTCACCGACTTTCCTGCCCGACCTGGTTTTGAACCATGATCCTCAGATCAGTAGCTAGCATTACAGGCTTGAGCCACCAGTGCCTGGCTCATCACACTGATTTGAATGCCAATAAATAAATTCTTCTTAGAAATAGAATCCTAAAGAAAATAATGAACCACTCAAACAGGTGTTATTATACTTCTAGTCTTGGCTATAGAACACAGAACTTACCTTTTGTAAATAGAAGGCAGTTACCTCCAGTTTCTATGCCCAACAAAGCTACGAAATACTCTTCAATGACTCACTGCCTTCCCTGTTTTCTTCTGGGTGTGGCTGGGGATCCCCACATCTACATCTGCCCCAAGTCCTCCTGCCTAACCTTGCAATTCAAGGCCAAAGTGAAAAACACAGAAGACTTCCCAAGAGCCAGTGTGGCTGTATTTCCTGCAGAGATCTGAAAACCTGAAGTTACAAAAGTCAGCACCAATTTCAAAGCTGATCAGCATCTCTCAAAGTCCCAGTTACCATACGGCTGAATAAAATACTTTTTCACAAATTTAACGCCAGCATGTCTGTATTTGGAAACTTTGAAAATACATGTTGTGTGGTTTACTGCACTGGAAAAGGTGCCAACAGAGTTTCAAAGGAAGGGAAGTGTATAACTGTTTCCTTTCAAATGCATTTTCCAATGGGATCCATTCAGAGAAAAGGCTGGAACTAACTAAAACAGTATTAAAAACTGCTATGGAAAGAGACAGGGAGATGGAAAAAGATAAACCTAAAAAAGTGAAATACATAACCAAGAGTGAGACAGTCACACAAGCAATAAGAAAGAGGATTTGGGCAGAGAGAAAGGATGGATAAGGGAATGGGGTGAGATGGAGTTTTGTCTGGCAGTTACTATTCGTGGTTTCATATTGCTGCAGATCAATCGATCAGGACTGCAATGCTGCTGGCCCAGTGGCACAAAGCAACCACAGAGTTGGCTTCAAGTTTAGCACTTTCGAACTGCTGACCTTCAGTTTTCAAACCAAAAATATTCTTTGGGAAACAGTAATACCAGGTTGAGTCCAACCAGTCAAGCAAAAACAGGAACTACTAACCTGAAGTAACACCCTATTCCGTTACATCAGGCAACAACCCTTTGCTGGCATCAACCAGAAAGTCTGCAAACCTGAAACCACACCCTACCAAACTAACTCCAGGTTCTGACTCAACCAAGGAGGCAATGATAACCAGAAATGCTCTAACAAGTGGAATGGTATTTCAATGTTGGCCTAACCAGAACTACTCAAGAGGGAAAGCCAGTCCTCTCAGAGAGGCAGATATAGCAATTCCATCTGAGGTCACATGTGCAGGACTCCAGTGAAATCTGCATGCAATGCTGAAGGCCAGGTTTGCACTACACCTCAGAAAACCATTACATTTCTATTACAAAAAAACTAATAGTTTGTAGGAAGTAGTGTTTTTGTCTGTTTGATTTTTGCTAAATTCATCTAAGCTAGAGTGATGCCAAATTTTATGACCTAAAGGTACCTTGGAGAGCAAAAGATGAGCTATTAGTAATTCATAAGTAGTAAGTAAATATCACAACAAAACTACTCACTTCATAATATACATTAATTTTTTAAAAATCACAAACAGTGAATATCTATTCTCTAAGCAAACCAGACTACAGTCACCCTAAATCAAAGCCATAGTAGCTTTTCTTTTCCCTGGGTTGGGTATTATAAAAAAGTGTAGGCTCAACAGAATCATTTTTTAAAAGGCAAAACAGAACTGCTCCTAATCAGTGCCAAAACACTTTCATTTTGAGCTCCTCCAATGGAGAGGTAAACAAATCAATTAAGTTAACTGCAAAAACTAACAAGACAGATTGAGCTGACAATTGGGATTCTGGAACTGAAAATTCCAGGCAGTGGTTTCAGGAGAAAGGGAGAATGTGCCACAGATGGGGATAGTGAGCCTGATCCACAGCCTCCCAGTGCTAGGCCCTGATGCCTCAGCCAGCTTCAAACAGCAAGGCGGGCAGACCTTGGTGCGAGTTTGCTGAGTTCCAGGATATCATTCTTGAGGGTGTAATAACCATGGGCTGTAGCACACATGTTGAGGGATGAGGGAAAAAATAAACAGAGAGACAAAAGAATGAGGATGCACTGCCAATTTCAATTGTGCAGCTTTTATTTTTAAATGCTTATCAAGCTGAGAGAGAGAGCAGAGTTCTTGGAAAACAAAGTTTCCTTTTTTCCAATGCCAGCGTAAAGCACCCTCAAGGACGGGCACTGCACAGACTGTAACAACAAGGAACGTGGCTCTGCATCCTCCCAACAACACAATTGGCCATGGGTCCCAGGCTGCTCTGATTTCAACTCAGCTGAAAACTTGAAATAACAGGCCCACTGCCTCTGTTAAAAAGTGCTCTTTTTACATTTTTTATTAATCTCCAAACTAGCTGTGTTAGAATTATAGCCCATTACACACCAACTCTCTTCACTAATAAAATAAATTTGTAAAAGGCCTAATTACTACTTTCACTGAACTATACTGCTTGGGGATCAAGTACAGGAAGCTGAGAGCTTAAACAATTGTCAGCAAGGGGATGACGGGAAGGGGTTGGGGGAGGACCTATAGCCACTAGCAGGAAAGAACACAAGGTCCAGAGACAAGCCTCAGAGCACATGCCCAAAAAGAAACAAAAGGGCACTAACCCTGTTTTTGTTCTGAACCGCTCCATGAGGATCCATGCCATCGTGGCATGTTGGGAGGCCTGTCACGAGTTATACAGGCCTATGCTGCCCACGCCCCAGCTCAGCAGAAAAAGAGAAGTGCAGTCCAAGACAGATGGATCCGGCCCTGACTCTCAGCAGAGGGCCTGGAGAGTGACCAGTAAGAAAACAAACAACCCATCTTCCCACCTATCCTGCTAACACTCGTCCAGGGCCACAGAGAGAAACAAGAGCAGGCAACTGCAAGAGAGCTATAGCATGAAGGTGAGGTCCATTGCAACAACTTCTGGGCTGTGCCCTGCACCACATCCCACAATACCGATCACAAAGCTGAAAAAGTTATTCACAATCAATCGAGGCTGGTGCTGAGAAGTCCAATTAGAAACCAGCAGTCAACTGTGACATACTCATTTATAATAAAAGGTGAGTATGAAACAAATCACTCCAAACCTTAAACAAATATTAAGGGCAAAACATGACTGTCATTCTTAACTGACCACACAGACAATCCCCACCTATCTCTTAGACTTTAAATGTTATTTTCTCTCCATGAAATCAACCAATGCCAAAGTTTCTCTGTTGCAAAGAAATCTGATAAAACCTCTAGCAGGTGAGTTAAACCTGTGGTGGACACCCCATTTGGGGATGGACACACTAGAACACAGTCGTTCACTGAAGAAAAGGGGTCTACATAGGTACCCTGAAAAGTGAGGAATGCTCTCAACAGGAAAAGCACAGCAGTAAATGCTGTGATACCAAAGCCACAACTCCATGGGTCCCTGGAGCCTCTCAAACTGAGCTGCCAGCTAGGGAGCTAACACTAGTTTTGGATGAAACACAGCTCTGGTAGAGTAATTAATTTTTTTCTTAACTAGGATTACATTAATTTTCAAGGACTAATGGAGTCCAGCTGTAATGGGAAGAGCGGCTGCCGATGCACAAAGGCACTTGTGCGTACATTATAAACACACACACACACACACACAGACTTATAAAAAGGATCCACTATAACAGGATATTTTTAGTTTCTACAACGCTGCACTAAAAATACAGCCCCGGCTGATACATCATGGCAGAACTATTCTATCCCTGTCCCTTCAGGAACAGTTTAAAACATTTATTTTTGTTTCCTTTTGCAATGGTCAGAGGAGAGAGAAAATAGCAACTCATTGATAAGAGGAAACGAGAGAGACATGAAAAATTGAAAACTACCTAAAAACTCATGGAGAGGTTTATTTTATTAGTTCTTAATAAATATCTTGCAGATTTCCTCAGGAAATACACCAGATCACATGTAAAATAGTTTGATACTGATGTCAACTGCATCAACATATGAAGTCTATTAGGGTGAAGCCGCAGCAGGGTGATCAGCGTGCTGAAAAACTCCACAGTACTCGTGGGGAGGGGGAAATCTCACGGCCTTCCAAATTCTTCGAGAGGTAAAAAAGTCAGCCAAGACGCAGAGAGAGAGAAAGAGAAAAAAAAAAAAAAGATCCCACATCCTGCTTTCAGCTGCCAGCAATGTGAAGTGCCCAGAGATTAATTCTACGTCTGGCCTGGAAATGTGACTTTAAAGCATGAGGGAGGGGAGTAGGGAGGGGGGGAGTAAAGAGAAAAGAGGAAAGAGAAGGGCAGGCTGAGGCTGGCAGAAGGCCACCAACCCCCTCCCAAGCCATGTTTCAATGTAGACAGAAGTAAACCCCAACAGACAGCAGCGCCTCAGCCTGCCAGGGCCTTACACCAGCTGCGGCGCATCTCGCTTTCTCCACTCAGCCCCAAGTGCAGATGTTCCCTACAGCATCACTTCCGCTACACTCTCTTTTAAAGAAATAGCACACATATTGCAAACATTTCCACCCATTCCCAGGACAGCTCTAAGCCTTTAGTGGCCTCAAGTAAGGTCAAAACTGATGGCAGGTTCTATCACTATGGTTGAAATGACTGCTCCAAGTCTCCCTTCTAAGGAAGCATCCTGATCTAATAGGTAATTAAAAGGAATTTTCCTATTAATTTGTTTTTCTATTCTCCTTAGAGTGAGAGTGAGGTCCTTCGATTTGGGGATAAGAGGAAGGGAATAGATAGATAGATAGATAGATATAGATTTTAATTCAGGCTGGACACCCGTGGCTCATGCCTGTAATCCTAGGCTGAGATCTGAGGATCACATTTCAAAGCCAGCCCAGGCTTGAGTCCATGAAACTCTTATCTCCAATAAACCACCAGAAAACTGGAAGTGGTGCTGTGGCTCAAGTGGTAGAGTACTTGCCTTGAGCTGAAGAGCTGAGGGACAGTGCCCAGGCCCAGAGTTCAAGCCCCATGACCGACAAAAAAATAAATAAATTTTAATTCTGGTTCCTCAAAGTAATCTACTGTAGCATGACCATCTCAAAGGGGTCCTTTATCATCATGGATGTTAAAGAATTTAAAAATATAGCCCTAACTCATTAACATCCATCTTGCTAGGCACAATCACTTAGCTGTAAGAAGGATATTAATTTTTTAAGTAAGAACTTGTAAATTTCTTATTGATCTAAACTCATTTTGTATATCCCATAATCTAGTAAATCAATCATTACTGATTGATTTTTTTTTTGGTTGTGGGGCTTGAACCCTGGGCTTGGGTGCTGTCCTTGAGCTTTTCAGCTCAAGATGAGCAATCTATTGCTTGAGCCACAGCACTACTTCTGGTTTTCTGAGCTCTTTAGCTCAAGGCTAGCACTCTACCACTTGAACCACAGTGTGGAGCACATGGGCAGCAAAGATGGCGCTGGGAGGGGGTTGAGTGGGCAAAGCCTAATTTACTATAGAGCACATGGCCAGCCAAGATGGCTCTGGGAGAAAGTAGAGTGGGCAGACCCCAATTGATCTTCTGATCAGTGCCTAACCAGCCTGTGAAGGCTCAGGTGAATGATAGGGTGTGACCTTGACAGTGATTGGTTCCTCTTCCTCCCTTACCATACCACCCACCCTTTTTGTCTTTAAAAGGGGCTGCTCTCTGTTAATAAAGGAGTTTTTCTACCTGCTGGATTTGGCTCCCCGCTGTGTCTGATTGTCTCCTGGACTGATGGAGGCTAGGGAACGGTGAGTGCCGCACTTACCTTTCCTCGGACCCCATCCGTCTTTTGTGGGACGGACGAAGACCCAACACCACAGGGCACTTCTAGTTTTCTGGTGGTTTATTGTAGGTAAGAGTCTCACAGACTTTCCTGCCCCACTAGCTTTGAACGGTGATCCTCATATCTCAGCCTCCTGAGAACTAGGATTACAGGTGTGAACTACTAGCTCTCAGCTTAGATTGACTAAAGTTAGCCTTGAACACTATTGAGGACTTGATAAAATCTCTTGTCTCAGGGATAAGTTGAGAAATCTTACTTTATGAGGATAGGATAACTGCATTTTCAAGAATATTATTAGTGACTGTTCTCTAGTTAATCTATCAGGTTGTTATTTACCTACTTTAGAGTTACAAGTATCAACACTGTCAAAAGAAAACATGACACTTAGTATCTCCTCAAAACCAGAGTGGCATCTTCTACAATTCAAGTTCAAGAGAGAAAACAGAATCTATCCTTAATGGAAGGAGAGAAATACTGGCCAAACATACTGTGGGGATATGTTTCAACAAACATTTATTAAATGTCTTCTTCGCAAGTACTAGATATAGAAACAGGTTTAGAGGTGGTTCAGAAGTTTCCATGATGCAGTAAATAAAAAATCCAATCATGATCAGAATCTGGCTTTATCTAGATACAAATAGTTCATATTTGTATTACAATTTTTAAAAATGTTTCTTTCACTCAAGTATTGTGATCACTAAAAAAAACTCTTTAAATTCTGATTTTCAATTCATATATGTATGTGTATTCTTTTACAAAAATGGGATCAATTACAAAGTTCATAACCATGAGGTCACATTGCATTCAGAGCAAGGAAAGATCTCATTTTTGGCAGTTAATCCCAGTCTTTTCTTCCAAGAGTCAACCAGACCAGAAAATGGAAAAGTCACAATCCAACTCTCTACAATGGGCAAGATAGATCTGTCCTATCCCTATACCTTTCTCCAACCTCCATAAAGCACAGAAATTTAAAAAAACATTACTCTCTATCCATCCTCCTGAATAAATAGATCAAAAATAGCCAACTGCTCCAACTCACTAAACTACACTATAAAAATGCTGCCCCCAGCATACCTTCCATTGTGCTTTTAAAGACAAAGTAGCCAGGCTCCGATGGCTCATGCCTGTAATCCTAAACAGGAGATCTGAGGATAGCGGTTCAAAGCCAGCCCAGGCAGTCCGTGAAACTCTTATCAATAAACCACCAGAAAACTGGAAGTGGCGCTGTAGCTCAAGTGGTAGAGGGCTTGCCTTGAGCTGAAGCGCTGAGTGAGGGACAGCGCCCAGGCCCAGAGTTCAAGCCCCACAACCCACCAAAAAAAAAAAAAGACAAAGTAATAAAGCAAGTATCTAGGATTACAGGTATGAGCCAACAGCACCTGGCTCTCATGCTGTTTAATTTAGTTAAGCATGGTACTCAATATCTCTTCCCAACTGGAAAAAAAAAAAAAGGTACCCAACAAAAGATGCTGGCACCTGTAATCCTAGCTATTCAGGAGGCTGAGATCTGAAGATCTCATTTAAAAGCCAGCCCAGGCAGGAACGTCCTTGAGACATCTCCAATTAACCACCAGAAAACCAGAAGTGGTGCTGTGGCTCAAGTGGTAGAGCGCTTGCCTTGACTTGAAGAGCTCAGGGACAGCACCCAGGTCCAGAGTTCAAGCCCCACAACCCACCAAAAAAAAAAAAAAGATGCTACGATATTAAAGCAAGCAAGATAGTCATTACAAAGCTAGGCATGAAGACTCACACTTGTAATCCTTGCAATTTGGAGGATGGGCTTACAAGAGTATCTCAAGTTTGAAGCCAGCAGGGACTACAAAGTGAGAGCCTGTCCCCACAAAAAATGTATTTTATAATCCAAGTATTTACAGCAAGTTAAAATAGTACAACCAAACACTTTATATTAGTATATTTTCAACTCTGTTAAAAACTGTGAACTGTTCTACATAACATTGAAAGGAATGTCATTGTTAGGTAGTTGGCTTACAGATAGTTTCCACTTTCTTTTTTTTTTTTTTTTGGGTCCGGTCGTGGGGCCTGGGCGCTGTCCCTCAGCTCTTCAGCTCAAGGCTAGCGCTCTACCACTTGAACAGCACCACTTCCGGCTTTTTTCTTTTTGCTTATATGGTGCTGAGGAATTGAACCCAGGGCCTCAGGCTTGCAAGGCAACCACTCTACCACTGAGCCACCTTCCCAGCCCCACTTTCTTATCTTTCGTATAGGCTAAACAAGACTCAAAATGCTAAATCTTTTTAAATTATTTAGTTTATATAAACAGGATAAAGTTGCTTAATAAAATTATAGTAAAAATATGGGAGATGAATATAGGAGAATTTAAAAGAATATTTATGAGAAGGGAAAATGGACAGTAAAAGTTGGAAGATTTAGGAATCCAGAAAATACAGAACTTAGGCTGCTTTGAAGAAATTTGTTTTACAGAACCCCAAAGATACTGACTTAAGCACATTTAGTGTATTTAATTTAATGTTAGGGTTCAAACATGCATTTGACAACTGTATTTTCTGGAGATGCATCTGAACAGAAAACAGGAAGTGAACAGATGCCATTCAACCTTCACTGCTCACACTGACAAACTATTTTTTGACTTGAACTAAATTAACAATGTTCACTGAGAAGTTATAACAGTCCAGGCATGATTCTAAATCCCCATAACACTTAGTGAACAAGATAGGTCAAAGAAAACTTCTGCAGGGAGCTTACATCCTGGCAGAGTAGTAGTAGAGAGATGTAAGTAATAACATAGGCACAATAAGCAATGTTATTTAGTATTTGGGAAAAAAAGTGAAAGGGATAGGAAAGACGATCAGAAATGCAGGTAAGAACACAGCACAGTAGTATTAAATATTTAGCATAGTTGGGAAAGAAACAGAGTAGATGATAGGAGGTGAAGTATTCACCATGCAGAAAGCTAGAACATTCCAGTTAAAGAAAACAGCTAATGCCAAAGGCCAAAGGTAGGGGAATCCCCAGCTTACCAGAGGACCCACAAGAAGGCCAGCATGGCTGAAGCAAAGTAAGTAAACCAGAAGAACAGTAGTAAATGAGGTCAGAAGGGAAATGTAGGTGAGAGGATAGGTCCACACAGGAAGGCCTTGTAAACACTGTGGTTTTTATTTGAGTGAAATGGGAAGCCAGTGGAGACTCTGAATAGAGGAGTGACATGATCTGATCGTGTGTGTGTGTGTGTGTGTGTGTGTGTGTGTGTGTGTGTGTGTGTGTGTGTGTGTGTGTGTGTGTGTGTATTTAGAAGGGAGGCAGGAGGCTGGGGCTATAAGAGATCATTTAGCAATTTTAAGAATATCCCACATGGGGCTGGGAAGGTGGCTCAATGGTAGAGCGCTTGCCTTGCATGCATGAGGCCCTGGGTTCGATTCCTCAGCACCATATAAGCAGAAGGAAAAAAGCCAGAAGTGGCGCTGTGGCTCAAGTGGTAGAGCGCTAGCATTGAGCTGAAGAGATGAGGGACATTGTCCAGGCCCAGAGTTCAGGCCCCACGACCAGACCCCCCCCAAAAAAAAAGAATTTCCCACAATAGGTATCAGGTCATGTTTGTAAGGAGGGTTTCTCTCTTCTAAGGAAGAATTTCTTTATTTTTGGGGGGGTGGTACTGCAATTTAAACTCCAGGCCCCTCACTCACTAAGCAACAATGAGGAATCTTAAATAATGTGATAATAGCCTGAGTGCATGTTCTTAGCCCACATCTCAAAAGTAATGATTACCAAATATTTCTCTCTGTTCACCACCCTGACATGAGTTCTGGGCATCACCCTCTCTCAGGGGAGAGGTGAAAAGAGGTTTTACAGAACAGACAATGATAACAGGGTGACGTCACAGATGTGCCTCACAGAGTCCCCAGTGAGTTCAGCTCATAACCACTCTACAGTGATTTACTCTACCCTACCAACGCCAGCTGGAGAAGAGGAAGAAGAAAGCTGACACAGCCTGTAACCCTGACAGGCATTAGGAGATCTTTCTCCTTCCTGTTCCCTGCCAGCCCCTCTCTTCTTTCGGCCACTGATCCTTTCCTCAGAAGCCAAAGTGTGAACAGCACGTGTCCAGATTTCAGAAATTTACCCAGAGTTGGAAATTCCCTGCAGCATGTCAATTGCTGCATCTGCTGTTGATACTTGGGCCAATGGATCACATGGGCATGTTCTGAACATAAGCTTCAAAATGGATTTTATAGCTGAAGAGAGGACTTAACCAAGCTAGAGGCTCCCGTAACCCTAAGCACATTCCAAAATATATGACAGACTGCCTTCTGGAAAGAAAACTGAGCCATGCAAGTAACCAAACAGTTCTAAGATATATAAAGATGAATAGTAGCAGTTTAGAACAAAAGCACAGAGGACCCTAACTAATGGAAAGGGCTTTATGAGCCATCTGGGTTCACCACAAATGCAATGTAATGTGACTGAAACAAGTGATCTTTTCTAAATCTCTAGCTAACAGTCTTCTGGCAATAAATGGTTCCTATCACTCCAACTGCTGTTTCCCTTCCCCTTATCTTCAGCTTATTTCTCTACCCAATTAGCTTTCAGAATATGTATACTATACACTGAAAACCTCTGGGAAATTTTTTTTTAATGTGTGACCAATATTACCATCTGCCACGATACAAATGGGACAAAAATGGACAGGAGCTAGAAAAGGAAGACCAACCTAACAAGCTTTGGCCATCCTGGATATTGGTTATACTTTATCACTGCAGAAGGGAAGAAACAAAAGCTTAAGTGTGATGATAAAAAGTAAAAGAGAGCCGGGCGCCCGTCGCTCACTCCTGTAATCCTAGCTACTCAGAAGGCTGAGATCTGAGGATGGAGGTTCAAAGCCAGCCCAGGCAGGAAAGTCGTTGAGACTCTTATCTCCAATAAACCACCAGGAAAACGGAAGTGGCGCTGTAGCTCAAGTGGTAGAGTGCTTGCCTTGAGCTGAAGAGCTGAGGGACAGCGCCCAGCCCCAGAGTTCAACGCCCACAACTGACCAAAAAAAAAAAAAAAAAGTAAAAAAGAATAGTAGCATTCTCAGTAGTCATATGGTAAGCCAATTAAATACATAGATTCACTTTTCCAATGGCATAACTAATTATCCTAGAAAAGGTATTTTTTTAAGGCACTGATGAACTAGCAAACAAATGGAATCCAATGGTCAAGGAATGAGTAAAAGCCTTTATCCTCAGAAAACTTGCTACCTGATGAATTTGAACTTTGGTTTCCAATGTTTTGTGGGTATATGCAACATTAGGGGGAAGTCCAAGATGCCTGCCATAAAGTTGGGATTCCACAAGGCTTATGTCCAAGCCACACCATTTCAGATGATTGTCTCTAAAATAACCATGTATAATATATTTCAAGGAAATAAAAGATAAGCTCACAGATATGTTCATGGAACGAGAAAGCATAAAGTCAGAGCAGATGACAAAAAAAATAAAAATATCTGGAAATGATAAACATATAATTAAGATTTAAAACTCAAAGGGGTATATTTAACAGCAGATTAAATACAGTTGAGAAGGTTCAATAAACTGAAAAAGGGAGCTAAAGATATGACCTGGAATGCAGAAAAGAGTCAAAAAAATGAAACAGACATTTTAAGAGACATCAAAAACAAAGCACATGCTGGGCACTGCTGGCTCATGCCTGTAATCCTAGCTACTCAGGAGGATGAGATCTGAGGACCAAGGTTTGAAGCCAGCCTAGTCAGGGAAGTCCATGAGACTCTTACCTCCAAAATACTACTCAGAAAAAGCTAGAAGTGGTACTGTAGTTCAAGTGATAAAACACTAGCCTTGAGCAAAAAAGAAGCTCAGGCCCTGAGTTCAAGCCCTAGAACCGACACAAAAAAATAAAGAAGAAACAAGGCTGGGAAGGTGGCTCAGTGGTAGAGTGCTTGCCTTGCATGCACGAGGCCCTGGGTTGGATTCCTCAGCACCACATAGCAGAAAAAGCTGGAAGTGGTGTTGTGGCTCAAGTGATAGAGCACTAGCCTTGAGCTGAAGAGCTGAGGGACAGTGCCCAGGCGCAGAATTCAGGCCCCACAACCGGCAAAATAAATAAAATTTAATTTTAAAAAAAGAAAAAAATCAAAGAATGTCTAATATATGTCTAATCAGAGACATAGAGGAAAAGAGAAAACATGGGGAGAGTGATATTTGAGAAGTGAATACTAAGAACTTTCCAAAACTGATGAGGAAAAAAGAACTCAGAGACACATGAAGCCTAATAATTCCCCTAATATGAAAAAAATGAACAAATAAATTCAAACCTTGACAAATCACTAAACTGCAAACATCATAGCAAAAAGAGAGAGAGAGAGAGAGAGAGAAAGAAAAAAACTGGAAAGCACCCAGAGAGAGAAGATAGATTACTTTTAAAGGAAAACAATTAGAGGGACAGACAGCTGCCCTCAATCACCAACAGTGGAAGTTCAAATACAGTTAAATAGCATAAATAGGCTGAAAGAGGGAAAAAACCCCATGAACCTAAAATTCTATTATAAGTAAATATAATCTTTAGGAGGAAAAAGGTAAAATAAAGCTTTTACAAATAAACATAAAACAGAAAGTGTGTCATTAAGGGAATTTCACAAGCTGGGTGCTTATGGCTCATACCTATAATCCTAGCTTCTCAGGAAGCTGAGGTCTGAGTATTGCCATTCTAAGAAAGTATGATCAGAGAAATCTGTGAGACTCTTATCTTCAAAAAACCATCCCAAACCTGGAAGTGTAGCTGTGCTTCAAGTGGTAGAGGATCTGCCTTCAGCGGAAAAAAAGCAAGAGTGCAAAGCATTTACTTCAAGCCCCATTAACAGCAGCACATGCGCACACACGCATGTGCATGCATAAACACACACACACACACACACACACCTTCACTAAATAAATTCAAAAGATATGCTTCAGGTATAAAGAAATAAATAGTAAGAAGAATCTGAAATGAAAAAAAAAAGTAACTAAAACTAAACACATAAGTCTATACAAACCTCTACTTATGAAAAATTACAATAACAACAAACCAATTAAAAAGTAAGAATGTGTCTTAAGCCAGGTTTGGTAGGTGATATATGCCTATAATGTCAGCACTTGGGGAAGGCAGAGGTAAGGCTGGGGGTGTGGCATGGCTCAGGGGATAGGTCTCCCTAGCAAACTCAAGGCAGTCCTTGAGTTTAAAAAAAAAAAAATTCAGGGCTGGGAAGGTGGCTCAGTGGTAGAGCGCTTGCCTTGCATGCCAGAGGCCCTGGGTTCGATTCCTCAGCACCACATAAGCAAAAAGAAAAAAGCCGGAAGTGGCGCTGTGGCTCAAGTGGTAGAGTGCTAGCCTTGAGCTGAAGAGCTGAGGGACAGCGCCCAGGCCCAGAGTTCAGGCCCCATGACCGGACCCAAAAAAAAAAAAAAAATTCAGTAATAGCCAGGCACTTCTGGCTCATTCCTGTAATCCTAGTTACTTGGGAGGCAGAGATCAGAAGGATCAAGGTTTGAGGCCAGCCCAGACGAAAAATCCTATAAAACCTCATCACAATCAGTATCTGGATGTGGTGATCCACATCTGTCATCTTAATTATGTGGGAAGCATAAATAAGAGGACTGAGGACATATAACAAATAAAAAAGCAAAAAGGTCTGGAGTGTTGCATGGTGCTCAAATGGCAAAGTGATTGGCTAGCAAGTTCAAAGCTCTAAGCTCAACCAACCAAAAAAAAAACAACCAAAAAACTGATTTTAAAAATAGGATAGTGGGCCAGGCGCCTGTGGCTCACACCTGTAATCCTAGCTACTCAGGAGGCTGAGATCTGAGGATCGAGGTTCAAAGCCAGCCCGGGCAGGAAACTCTGTGAGACTCTTATCTCCAATAAACCACTAGAAAACTGAAGTGGCGCTTCGGCTCAAGCGGTAGAGCGCTAGCCTTGAGCTGAAGAGTGCAGGGACAGTGCCCAGGCTCAGAGTTCAAGCCCCACGACCAACAAAAACAAGCAAAAAAATAAAAAATAAAAATAGGATAGTATGGCTGGGAAGATGGCTCAGTGGTAGAGTGCTTGCCTTGCATGCATGAGGCCCTAGGTTCAATTCCTCAGCACCACATAAACAGAAAAAGCCAGAAGTGGTGTATATATAAATACAATGACTGTCAATCCTTATCATAGCCTCAAACAAAAGAACCCAAATGTTCATTGATACAAGAACAAATAAACTAGTAAATGAATAAAATATAGCAATGAAAATGAATGAACTATGACTGTACACATTAACATGGATAGAACTTACAATGTACACTGAATCAAATAAGCCTGAGAGAAAAGAAAAGAGTGAATGAGGATGAATATGTCCTGTGTAGTCTGTTCAAGTTGTTTTTAAGAATCCTGAAGGGGAATAAGGAAGAATGATAAAAATAAGGTTAATAGAAATGAACTATATACATGAATGAAAATGTCACATTATGGGGCTGGGAAGGTGGCTCAGTGGCAGAGTGCTTGCCTTGCAAGCATGAGGCCCTGGGTTCTATTCCTCAGCACCATATAAGCAAAAAGAAAAAAGCCAGAAGTAGCACTGTGGCTCAAGTGGTAGAGCACTAGCCTTGAGCTGAAGAGCTGAGGGACAGCACCCAGGCCCAGAGTTCAGGCCCCACAACCGGACCCAAAAAAAAAAGTCTCCTTTACTGGATTGTGGGAAAAAACTTATACTGTTTGAAAGCAGAATGCTACCAGGAATATAGTCGGAGCTTCAAGAGGTTTTGGAACATCAGAGTTCTATCTATACTTCCCCTTAGATCTATACTACCCCTTAGGGCAGTATATGCTATAGACTTCTCCTTACAAGTAGTAAAAAAAAAAAAAGTGGTAGAGCATTAGCCTTCAGCACAAAAGCTCAGGGACAGCACCCAGGCCCTGAGTTCAAGCCCACAACTGACCCCCCCCACAAAAAAAAGACTGGAACAGGCACTGGTAGCCCATACCTATAAACCTAGTTACTCAGAAGGCTGAGATGTGAAGATTGTGGTTCAAAGCCGAGGCAGGCAGAAAAGCCCATGAGATACTTCTCTCCAATTAACAAGCAAAAAGTTAGAAGTGGAAATGAGGCCTGAGTGACAGAACACCAGCCTTGAGCAAAAAAGCTAAGGGATATGGCCCAGGCCTTGAGTTCAAGCACAATACAAGCACCAAAATAAATAAGTAAACAACAAATATACATATGTATTATATGTAGTATAATTAGCATAATTCCAAGAGAAATATAACACTTTTTAAACCAACTGATCATGAACAATGCTCTCTACCGTCAGAGGAAGATTTTCCTCTATACATGACAATACCAAACATGAACCACAGAAAGACTTAATTTGCCCAAACCATATCCTTCTATCAGCTTATTACATGCGCTTCTTGCCCCTGAGTTCCAAGCTACTTGGGAGCATTCTGATTTCCTCTACTTCTACTTCTGATCCTCTTCTATTCCCAGATCTGAGTGATGGATCTGAATACTCAGATTAGTAGAAAAATTTTTGTACTGTCTAGCTGGCCAGAGTCATTTTTATATCTTTTGATGGAAAAGGCTGAATATTTGAGACCTAGGTATAATTTACTATGTAATCTTACCTAAGTTACATAGCCTTTCTGATATTATTCTTATCTATGAAGTAGGACATCAAATATCTGTCCAATCTGTCTGAGGACTAACAGGAGAATCAAATGAAAACATGTATATAGTAACTGTATATAACATGTATTATCACATTTGTTTCTACTCCTGTATGAATAGTCGTATCCTCTGAAAATTACAATTATTTTCTTTGTGTATTCAACACCTAGTATAGATCTGGCCTGTGGCTTCTGTATAATTCTCAATACCTTGAAGATAAACATTTATAATTTACTCCCCAAGAAAAGTTTTTCTATCTTTTGTTCTTTTTCTTTCTCTCTTTCCTTCATTCCTTCCTTTCTTCCTTCCATTTTCTTCCTTTCTTCCTTCCTTTTCTTCCTTTCTTCCTTCCTTTCTTTTTATCAGTCCTGGGGCTTGAACTCTGGGTCTGGATGCTGTCCCTGAGCTATTGTGCTCAAGGCTAGTGCTCTACCACTTGAGCCACAGCTCTACTTCTGGCTTTTTGTGGTTGAGATAAGAATGTCACAGACTTCCCTGCCTGGGCTGGCTTCAAACTGTGATCCTCAGATCTCAGTCTTCTGAGTAGCTAGGATTACAAGTGTGAGCCACCAGCACTTGGCAGGAAGTTTTTTTCTTTTGTTTTGGTTGGTTGTGGGGCTTGAACTCTGGACCATAGTACTGCCCCTCAGCTCTTCAGCTCAAGGTTAGTGCTCTACCACTTGAGCCACAGTGCCACTTCCAGTTTTCTGGTAGTTTATTGGAGATAAGAGTCTCACAGACTTTCCTGCCTGGGCTGGCTTTGAACTGCAATCCTCAGATCTCAGCCTCCTGAGTAGTTAGGATTACAAGTGTGAGCAACCGGCACCGGCTTTTTCCATGTTTTTTCTTTTGTTTTGGTTGGTTGTGGGGCTTTAACTCTGGGCCTGGACACTGTCCCTTAGCTCTTCAGCTTAAGGCTAGCACTCTACCACCTGAGCCACAGCACCACTTCCAGCTTTTTCTGCTTATGTGGTGCTGAGGAATTGAACCCAGGGCCTCATGCACACAAGGCAAGCACTTTACCACTGAGCCA
>NW_012267247.1:7688815-7735636 GCF_000151885.1 Dipodomys ordii
AGAAAGAAAGAAAGAAAGAAAGGAAGGAAGGAAGGAAGGAAGGAAGGAAGGAAGGAAGAAAGAAAGGAAGGCAGAAAGGCAGAAAGGCAGACAGAAGCCTTCTCTGCCCTGCCTTCAAAGTCTAACCCATTCTGACCTTTAACACTATTTCTCATAAAAGTTGCTGGTCACACTGGCCCTCCCCCTATTAATTTGCCTGAAGAAACCTGAAACTACAAGTTAGCACTGCTTACCTAGAGCAATCTATGCAGGGATCCTTGTGGATAAAGAGTCCAAGGACTCTATAGACATAGGAATAAGAGCGACAATTACACAGCTAAATTCAAGCCTAACTCCTTATGAAAGGTGGATTTCCTGTACAACTGTTTTGAAAAGCAGAGAATTAGGCACTTCATACATTTTGCTTCAGTAAGAGAGTCAGATATGAATCAATACAGGGAGCAAACTGCTTTTGGTAAAGTTTCCAAAGTTGTATGCCACAAGACAAATTCTGGTTCTGAAGTGAAGTTCTCAACTAGTGTCAACATGTATACATAACAATGAGTTAAAGCTCTGGAAGTCCCATATCGATAGCTGTAGTTTTCTATCTCTCTGAAGACACACAGATGGCATTCTTATAATTCAGCACTACTCACACCATAAAACAGGCAGAAGCCAGGCACGGTGGCACACCAGTAATCCTCACACTCAGGAGGTAGAAAGATAGCCAGTTCAAGGTCAGCCCAGGCTACATAGCAAGACATTGTCTTACAAAACACAAAAATAAAATAAGCAAAATCAAGCACAAATGATCATGAAAGAAAATCCAGTCTAGTTCTACTTTAATTCTGGTTCCCAAGTGTTCTCTCAAAGCAAGCAACATCAATAACACACGAAAAAGTGTCTCTTGGGTGCCCTCTTGCTGCTATCAGGGCTTTTCAGCAAAGCTGAAATGGAAACATATTCTATGAACCTGGTAGAAGAGGAAAAAGAGGAGGCCAGGGCAAGAAAAGGGAAGTTATTCCAGCAGTGGCCAATGAGTAACATCCAATGATTTATAGGAAATATAATCCAATAATAGAGTAAAATAAAACAGTGTGTGCCTGAAATGGTTTTGATTCCAAATATTATAAAACACGTTTTTAAAAGAAGATTAAGAGGGGAGAAAGAAAGGAAGAGGAGAAAGGTGGGGGTGAGGTAGGCTGGTCAGGCTGGAATAAATTGGGCACAGATGGGATGCAAAGGGGTTTCAGTGATGCCCTACCATAAATGTTGCTTCAATTATTCATCTTCAAGAACCTAGATTTGTTTCCTTAAATTACAGAATTTTTTTTAATTAAAATTCTTGGAGTGCTTGTGGTTTAGATCAACAGTTCACCCTTACCTCAAATCAGCCAATCAGATGGCTATTGCAGTATTAAATACTGAGGCATGTGGAGAAGGCCTTTTCTCCCTTCAAGCTCAGAATGCCACTGAAAGATTACCAATTGTGACATCACTCTGGAACCACCTATCTCACCACCAGTTTGGATATAGGCCAGGTAAGGAACATAGCTTTCTCGGAGCTGTGACCTTCCTCATCCATGCATTCAGCAATACTATATGCCTAATAAATACCAAAGCTCCCTAACATCCCTTGTCCAATCCCTCAAATTTATTTGTCTCCAACCACCTCAGTGTAGAGTATTAAGACTCTAGACTCTCTATAGTCCCACTAAAATAAGATCTTGCATGGGGCCCACATGATAGGAGGAAATAAAAATCTTCCCACAAACAGCCCCAACCCCATGAGTTTTAAGGTAATTGCTAAAATCTGAATGTCTGGTTGGCTAAATGGTATGTCAGAAAGCTCACATATATTCCCCCTGTGGGTGGGAAGAGAGCTGAATCTGGGTGGAAGAGAGGTCAATCTAACCTCCCAACTTCCACCTTCACTGGCAGAGTTAGCTCAAGGGAAAAGCCTTACTTAGGGAAAGATATCATTCTTTCCCCATCATCTCAGCTTCCCTCCATTTTAATTTTGAAGCATCCAAAGCTTTTAAACAGCTCTACATCCACAAAGAAAACAGATCTGAAAAATAATCACCCTGAAGTGTTAATGACAGTATGATTTCTATCCCTGGGCTACTGATATTGTGAAAAGGAGGTGGCTATTACAAAGGCAGCTTTGGAGCACAAAAATGAAAGATTCATGATAGTATAAGAGGCATAAGCAAAGGACATGCTTTTTAAGTAAGGGCTTTTCTGTTGCTCTCCAAATAATACTTCTGACCCCGCATCTTGGGGAAGACTCAAGCACAGATTGAAAGGATCTGGACTGCTTTGTGGGCCACAAGATCACTTGTGCTTCAGGCTGGAATGCTCTCCTCCACAGAGTCCAGGAACTGACATACACAAACACCCACCCAGAAGGACACATCCAAGAAGGAATGGAAAGAAAAATGATGGCCCAGATGTTCTATAACTTGCAGTGACTGCCAAATCACCACAGACCCCAAGCACCTGGGAGGGCCAGGCAGCATCAGACCTTGCACTTCCTGGTTTTAGACAGCCAGGGACCTGTGGCTGGGTGGCGACTCTGACAGCATGCAGACTGGTGCAGAGAGAAACCTTTAGAAGGGCACCAGCTGACAGCACTTGGGGGCTGAACACGCAGGGCTGATTTATCACTTCCTTACTCATAAAAATGTGATTCAAACTGCTGCTGATTAGTGAAGGATTTAAATCTTTACCCTCTCCCCAACCCTCTTCCCTCTCCACCCCCGGCACAGATGCTGCTACTCAGCCACAACACCCCCTTCTTGCCACTGTCCATGCAAGCACAGCACAGGGGCCCAGAGAAGATGACTCATGTGCTGGGAAATGGAAAAGTGCATCTTCCCACCAACCAGCCCTGCTGAGTGCTCTGCTCACCCCTCTCCCAATGGCAGCCCACACAGTGGGGTCTGGACAGCCGCCTCAGCTGCACACCGGGTACTTGGCAGCATGTCCACAGAGCTCTGTGTCCTAGCTGAGTGTTATATCCTGTGGCCTGGGCTGTTTTTCCCCAAACTACCCTTGAGCCTGTGACCAATCACCCCAGCTCAGGCTCCTCTTGTGTCGTAGAGGTGAGAGCTGGATCATGGCCAGTAATGAGGAGGAGTCACTAGGATAGATTTTTATATGTCATTCCTGGCTGGAGGGTATTTGTTAAGACCAACCATGGAAAATACCTACAATAACTGGCTTCAAATGGAACCACCTACTTCCTTCTTTCTTTGTACTTACCTTACTTCCATTCTTATATTCTTTTTTTAACCTGTACTTAACAGCTATAAGAAAATTCACTGGTGGCCTATGAAAAGTCCAAGGTGCTGGAGGCATGGCTCAGCACCAAGAGGACCTGAGTTCAAATTCCAGCACCAACAAACGAAAAAACACAAAATTTTTACTTAAAAAAAAAAGCATCTGGGAAGTTGGCTCAGTGGTAGAGTGCTTGCCTTGCATGCCTGAGGCCCTGGATTCGATTCCTCAGTACCACATAAGCAAAAAGAAAAAGCCAGAAGTGGCGCTGTGGCTCAAGTGGTAGAGCACTAGCCTTGAGCTGAAGAGCTGAGGGACAGCGCCCAGGCCCAGAGTTCAGGCCCCACAACTGGACGCAAAAAAAAAAAAAAAAAGCAGCCTAGAAATGACCAAGGTATTTCTTTGGACAAAAGCTGTCAAAAACAGATCCTTCACAGGCAAGAGCTACAGGTCCTTTACCTTCACATCTACAAAAACCATAGGTCTTTTGATGTTAATAATGTATTCTAGTTTTATCATAGGCCTCTAATTCAATGGTGGTTAATAGAAGGGAGGAAAATGAGTAGGAGGGAAGCTCTGGAGACCCACTTCCAGAGTTCAGTGAGGTTCCTTCTTGGTAGCAGACTCTTCTCTTTGGACTTTACAGCCTCACCAAGAAACAAACATTGTTTCCTCCTTCTTGAAAACCAGCTCTGCCCCACTGGACCCCATTCCTCCTCACTGTCTCATAATAGCCTCAAGAATAATTAGCCAAGTTCAAAAATGCTCCCAAAGCCTCTGCATCTTGATAGCAGGCTGCTATGATTCAGATGTGATTGAAAGCCCAAGTAGCTAAGGACCTACCTATACAAATCCTTTGAAGAACCCTGTTTCCAGGGAAAATGTAGTACATCCACTAATAGGGGGAAAATTCCTCACCACCAAAAGTTGAGCATTACCCCCCAATTATAAACAGAAAGATAAATAAACTTTAGAGTCAGAGAAAGCTCCAAGAAAAGGTACAATAATAGAGTCAGTAGCATGCTGCCCAGAAATACCTTATCTGAGCTTAGTGTGGAGGTTCACACTTAAAATTCTAGCTACTTGGGAGGCTGAGATTTGGAGATCACAATTTGAGGCAGCCTGCATAGACTAGATTCCATCTAGACTGCATCTCCAAAACAAACAGCAAAATGCAGGGAGGTGTAGCTCAAGTGGTAGAATACCAGCCAAACAAACAAGCTAAGTAAATGCAAGGTCCATAGGACCATCAGAAGAAAAGAAAACACAAAAACCAACCGTCTGCCAATATGCCCTCCTTCTCTTCTCCTCCTACTCCCTATTCCATCTCTGTCTCTGACTCTATGTCTGTCTGTCTCTCTCTCTCTCTCTCTCTTAAACACATCACACACACACACACACACACACACACACACACACACTGTTCAAGAAAGGAGTTCAGAATACATGCCAGTACACTAGCCAAATTTTGGGCCTGGTGGATTTTTTGCTTCCAGATTTGAGTCACCAAAGCTCATCAATTCTCTGTTCTTATTCTTTGGCAGACTCCCACAAGGGATATCCCATAGGGAGCTAGACTTTTCCATAATGAACAAACAGGGTACATGAGTCCAGAAACAGCCATTCCCAGTCCTTGCCAAGTGTATGGTCTCTGCAGTGAAACATTTCAGCAATGCCTCTCCCTTGAGAGAGGCTCTGGGTCTGTAGCTTCCAAGAAGACTTGATGCTGCCTTTAGCATAGCCAGATGTGCAACTTCATCTCCTGGTTTGCAAATTAAGCTCTATAACCATGATCCCCTCCTTCCATCCTACCCAAGCACTTGATAGTCTTACAGATTTCAGAGACTAGACTTTGAGTCAATGGTAGGGAGGGCAGTGTGTGTGTTTGTTGCACAGAAAAAGTGATATGGTAGACAGGACAGAAGCTAGACTAATCTCTTTCTAGGTGAAATAACTAGAGGTTCCTTACCTTTCAGCTGTGAGTTGTGTACAGCAAACATGTTGATGGTCATAAGCTGTAGCATGCGGGTACTTCCAATAGGAGATGGGCTATGCTGCAGCAATACCTGGAACTCCTTGAGAACCTTCTCGGCCACTGCAGGGAATGTCTCCATCCTGCAGATACAGGGAGCCTATTAGTGAGCAACAGTCCCAGAAGTAGTGACTATCCACATACACACCCCCTAAATGCAAACAATTAATGCCTAGGATGCTTCTTTCTTACTTCCGGGTATCATGCCACTTTGCACAAATTTAATAAAAAGGAATAAAGGATTCAGGGTTCAGCTATGAAAACAATTCGTGGGATAATCACTATGAATTATTATTATGCATTGGCATCCTATTTCCTAACCCCAGCAATATTGAGTTCAAGATAACATAGAAGTTTCTCATTAAAACAGTTTTTCTAAATAGTAAAGAAATTCCCTTTAAGCTTGAACACTTCCTTAGTTCTCAAACTCTCTGATATTAAAACTATATTCTAGAGCTGGGCATCAGTGGCCCACACCTATAATCCTAGCTACTCAGGAGGCTGAGATTTGAGGATCATGGTTCAGAGCCAGCCCAGGCAGGAAAGTCCATGAGACTATTATCTCCAATTAACCACCAGAAAACCAGAAATGGCGCTGTGGCTCAAATGGTAGAGCTGAAGAGCTGAGGGACAGCACCCCTGGAGTTCAAGCCCCAAGACCACCACCAACAACAAAATATATATATATATGTGTGTGTATATATATATATATATATATATATATTCAGCCGGGCGCTGGTGGCTCATGCCTGTAATCCTAGCTACTCAGGAGGCTGAGATCTGAGGATCGCGGTTCAAAGCCAGCCCGGGCAGAAAAGACCGAGAGACTACCATCTCCAATAAACCACCAGAAAACCGGAAGTGGCACTGTAGCTCAAGTGGTAGAGTGCTCGCCTTGAGCTGAAGAGCTGAGGGATAGTGTCCAGGCCCAGAGTTCAAGCCCCACGACTGACAAAAACAAAACAAAAAAAAAAAACAAACTATATTCTAAGCTTGGCTTAGAATGTGTTGTTATATGCCTGTAATACCAGATATGCAAGAGGCACAGTAAGAAGGATCATAATCCAAGGCCAATCCTAGGCAAACACAATACTTTATCCAGAAATAACTAAAGCAAGAAAGGGCTAGGGTTGGGAATCAAATCAAGATATAATAGCAAATGTATGTATAGTCTAGGATTCTTCTCATTCCTCTTTCTTTTGATAAGAAATGGACACTGAAATGAACAATTAGGAGATTGTTCATATGGCTTATTGAGGTGCAGTTAGGATAAGACAACTAGTTATATTGCCCCTTTTTCCCTCTGAAAAATTAAAGCATGACATTTTCTTTGGGAAAATAGGTATTTTATTTGTTTATTGCTGGTCCTGGGCTTCTTGAACTCTAAGTCTGGGTGCTGAGCTCCTTTTGCTCAAGACTAGTACTCTACCACTTGAGCCACAGTGCCACTTCCAGTTTTTTCTGTGACTATTTGGAGGTAAGGGTCTCATGGAGTTTCTTGCCCAGGCCGGCCTCGAACTGTGATCCTAAGATCTCAGCCTCTTAAATAGCTAGGACTACAGGCATGAGCCACTGTGCCTGGCTGGTATTATATTTTTATAGCCATTAAAATTTCTGAGTGTAGATTAAAAAAAGAGAGAAAGACTGAGGGCATGGCTCGAGTATCTACCTAACAAGCATGAAGCCCTGAGTTCAAATCCCAGGACTGACAAAAAAAAGAAACAGGAAAGAAAAAGAAAACTATATTCTATAAAAGGAATGTCATGAAACTATTGAGATTATTTACTTCAAGAACCCAGTTATAAGAGCTTGTGTGATAGTACATACTCGCAATCTCAGTACCTGCGAGTTTGAAGTAGGAGGATCCCAAGTTAGAGACCAGCCTAAATTACTAGTAAGACCTTGTACTAGGAAAGGAAAGGAAAGGGAAAGAGTGGGAAGGAAAAGAGGAAATTAGGGAAGGTAATGGAAGGGGAGGGGAAACAAGACAGTTCTGTTGTGGTCTTCTTAGATGTTTTCAAACTAACTGCTCCACCTAAAGATCCCAAATTTCCCCTTCACAATTCTCAAGACCTAGGGCCTCAATCATTTGTTTCAGCCTTTCCTGCACTGTTGTTCTTTTCCCTCTTACAAGCCTCTACTCATCAGGGTCTGTATGTTTTCAGGCCAGTGGAAATATAATGCCCTGGCCAACTGCCACTCCCAATACAGGAAGAGCCTGTAATGGAGGGAGGCAGAAATCCAGCCAGTGACCTAGGGCTCCTAAGGAGAGGTCATTCAAACCACTGCTTGCCAAATGTGGCCACTGGATCCTAAACAGTGGTGCATGCCTGAAGCTCCTTTGGCAACAAGAACAAACCACAGTTGAAGTCCTCCGAAATAAAAAGCAAACTAAAAACTGGTGAGCAAGAGAGAAACCAGGCACACGGGCCTTAGAGCCATGCTAACAATTCGTGGTCAGCAAAGTATCTTTTATCCACCCTCACCTCCCCCTCCCCCCAATCAAAGAAAACTGCCTGTGGTACACTGAGGGGTAGGGTGGGGAACAGCTCTAGGCTGGATTAATAAATAGCTTCTGGAAAGCCACAGAGAAGGGTTTCTTCTCAAAAGACACAAAACAATCTCAAGTTGTAGAAAAAGGTGCTGCTAGTTTTTCACCCCTAATTTGGCCTTTTCTGGATGAACAGTAACCACTACAGATTAGAAAACCCTAAAACTGAATCGAATTTTGGTGATCTTCGTTCTTTGCCCTTGGATGGCAACTTCTATTACTGACCCCTCTGGTGCCCAGAAGTCATGCCACAGCTATGGGTCAATTACAGTTTACATTCCAGTTCCCTTCTCTGCTGAGCTGTCCTCATTTTCATTGGCACAAAACCTGCCATGCATTTGCTTTTTTCCCCCACATGCCATTTCAAGTGCCTCCCCAAAACAAAACAAGACAAACTTTTTCCCCTCTAAAAAGTTTCAGAGATGCCAAAACTCTTGGTAAATTTGGAATGGCAGAGAGTGATACGTTTGGGGCTGGACTGGATCCATTTTTCCCCCATGGGCTATAACAAAGGTTTCATTTTAAATCCTGACACTGTGCAGCACTCTCTCGGGTTGGAGGTGGGAAAGGGGGGCTAGCACGTCTCATTATGAGAAGAGCAGAGTTCACTCTGCTTGAAATTCAGCCACACTGGGCAAGTTTCAGAGCCATGTGTCTCCGTGTTGAAAGGTAGGAAAGAGCCAGCACAGAACGACAGGACAGAAGTATCACGTGAGACAGTCTTGCTTCGAAGCCGAGTCTGAGGAAGCCTCTTCCCTCGGGTAGGAATTGAAACGAGTCCATTAACACTCCTTGGGTCCGACTATAGTCTCATATGAAACCAGAACAAATAGCCATAATGTTATTTTTTTAAGCTTCCTAAAGTCTTCCCTTTGCCTCTGACCAGCACAAAACGATGAAAATCAATACCAAAAAAAAACCCAAAACACAAATAGGAAAGATGTAAGTAGGAGATGTATCTACTAAGAAAAAAATCAGATGCTGGGCACCGGTGGCTCACGCCTGTAATCCTAGCTACTCAGGAGGCTGAGATCTGAGAAACATGGTTCAAAGCCAGCCCAGGCAGGAAAGTCCGTGAGATTCTAATCTCCAATAAAAACCACTAGAAAACCGGAAGCGGTGCTGTGGCTCAAGTGGTAGAGTGCTTGCCTTGAGCTGAAGAGGTGAGAGACAGTGTTCAAGCCCCGTGGCCGACCAAAAAAAAAAAAGAAAGAAAGAAGAGAAAAGAAAAAATCAGCTTTGTTAAGCAATAGCAGAGGAAACACAAATAAGTCTCCTCAGAGCCTAATAATGAGGCTTCTGGTTCTCAGTTTTGGAACAAAAATCCTCTCACTTTTACCTCAAATTACCTCACCTTTGTCTTTCTTTGTCTTTCTTTCTTTGTCTTTAGAAATAATCTTTGCTCATATTACAGAGAGAAAATTATACTAAAAGCAATTTAATAATGGTAGGTTTAAAAAAAACAAGATAAAAGACACGAGTATAAGTATATAAATGCAGTTAAAAGATCTCAAAAGAGGGGCTGGGAAGGTGGCTCAGTGGTAGAGCGCTTGCCTTGCAACCTGAGGCCCTGGGTTCTATTCCTCAGCACCATATAAGCAAAAAGAAAAAAGCCGGAAGTGGTGCTGTGGCTCAAGTGGTAGAGTGCTAGCCTTGAGCTGAAGAGCTGAGGGACAGCGCCCAGGCCCAGAGTTCAGGCCCCATAACTGGACCCCCCCCAAAAAAAAAAAGATCTCAAAGAGCCGGATGCCAGTGACTCACGCCTGTAATCCTAGCTACTCAGGAGGCTGAGATCTGAGAATTGTGGTTCAAAGCCAGCCCAGGCAGGAAAGTCCATGAGACTCCAATAAACCACCAGAAAACCGGAAGTGGCTCTGTAGCTCAAGCAGTAGAGTGCTCTCCTTGAGCTGAACAGCACCCAGGCCCAGAGTTCAAAGCCCCAGGACCAACCAAAAAAAAAAAAAAAGATCTTGAATAAGGGTTGGAAAGATGGCTTAGTGGTAGAGTGCTTACCTAGGATGCAGGAAGCCTTGGGTTCAATTCTTCAGTACCATATACACATAAAAAGCCAGAGGTGGTGCATTAGCCTTGAGCAAAAGCAGCTCAGGGACAGGGCCCAAGCCCAGAGTTCAAGTCCCACAACAACAACAACAAATCTCGAAGAATAAATAACAATATCCCATGTTATCTCTTTGGAGGACCCAGGGTTTGGCAGAGTTGAAATTTTAGCCTTAATCATTATGTTATGTTTCATAATGATTCTCTTAATGTTGTTTATGTAAATTATAAAATTTAAGCCAAGATGATTAAGAAATTGCAGGTACAACAGCAATAGAGGAGGAATTAAAAGATCAGAGTAAATAGTAAAAAACTGGAAGCAACCTACAAAGCAACAACAGGAGATGACTAAGATGGCACATCTGCACATCAAGTACTATTTTTTAAAGGCTGTATTACATTTTGTAATCATGTGGGGGGAACAAATATGCCTTAAGAGTAGTTTTAAAGCAACTTAATATGATCACTTTTTGTATATACTATCTACATACAATTACAAAAATATGCTAAAAAGAACTTATTTTATTAAGTATGTTCGCTTAAAAAGTAAGTGTAGCCAAGCATAATAATAATCCCAGAAGACTGAGGCAGGAGACTCACAAATTTGAAGCCAGTTTGAGGTACACATCTTAAGACCTTGTCTACAAAAAGGAAACAACAAAAAAAAGCAGGTCTCTTTGTATGTATATGTGTGTACACGTGCGTGTGTGTATCCCAAAAAACAGACATCAAATATCTCTGAGTGCTAGGAAATAGAGTTTTTTTTTTATTTTTTTAAGTTTTTTTTTTTTTGGTCAGTTGTGGGGCTTGAACTCTGGGCCTGGGCGCTGTCCCTCAGCTCTTCAGTTCAAGGTGAGAGCTCTACACTTGAGCGACAGCGCCACCTCCGGTTTCCTAGTGGTTTAGTGGAGATAATAGTCTCCTGTCTGGGCTGGCTTTGAACCTCGATCGTCAAATCTCAGCCTCCTGAGTAGCTAGGATTGCAGGCGTGAGTCACCAGCACCCTGCTTTTTTAAGTTTTCTAAATATTTTAGAGTAAGCACCGTGTAAGAAAAAGGTTTTCTTCACAATGAATACATACTTCAGTATTTTAAGACATTTGTTAATTAACAAAGACACAAACACTATATTTTTAAAAATTTTTAGTCCACAATTAAAATCCAAAATAAATATACCAGTCTTTAAATTCCAAAGCCCTTGAAGCTATGCAAATAGCATGAGCACGCCAGCAGGTGAAAACTGAAGTAGCAACTTTAAAATAAAAGGAAGCAAAATGACCTCATCTGTCACAAATCCAGGCTGCCAACTTCCCAACCTCTCAGTGGAGGCCAAGTGCATGGATGATCTGCCTCTGATCAAGAAAGCATCTATCAGGAGCCACCCAGCACCCGATTTCTCTTCCTGGTCTAAGAAGAGGATTCCAACACTATTCTTTAAAACTTCAAAAGACAGGCTCATTTTCAGGCTATGCATTTCACTGCCTTAAGTGCCTGTGAAGTATCTCTAGAAACACCTTGTCTCATTTGAATGGCAGTTTTAAGAAACAAATCTTTCAAACATCACTGGGACCCAGACTCCAGAGTGACTCAGATAGTGACTAACAGGGAAGGACCCAACCCCTCAGATGCTAAGGAACACAGCTGGACTAAAAATTGAGCAAGATAGTACTAACTAGATGGAATGGTAACTTCTTTATACTACTACTACTTAATTTTAAAAAGATAGTAGTAACTAAAAGGCAAAGAAAAAAAAGAAGAAAAGGAAAAGGAAAAAAAAGATTGTAGACACTGATAAGGAAATTGAAGCCCACAACAATTTTGACTTGTTTGCTTTCGAGGACTGATTGTTTAGTGCCAGTACTGGGGCTTGAATTCAGGGCCTGGACACTGTCCCTAAGCTTTTATGCTCAAGGCTAGCACTCTACCTCTTAAACCACAGCTCCACTTCTGGCTTTTTGGTGGTTAATTAATTAAAGATAAGCCACCAGCACCCACAACCTGTGGGTGCTAGTGGCTCACACCTGTAATCTTAACTACTCAGGATGCTGAAATCTGAGGATATTGGTTAGAAGCCAGCCAGAGTAGGAAAGTCTGCAAGACTTATCTCCAATTAACTACCAGGAAAACAAGTGGTGCTGTGGCTCAAAGTAATAAGAGCACAACTTGAGCAAAAGAGCTTAGTTAGGGACCTGACATCCTAGACCCCAAGTTCGAGCCCTGAAACTGAGGAGGGGAGGGGGAGTCTCATAAGACTTTCTAGCCTATGGTCCTCAGATCTCAACCTCCTGAGTAGCTAGGATTACAAGAGTTGGCCACCAGCCCCCTGCAGATTAACTTTTTGTTGTTTTAACTCTTTTTGGTATTTAATCTCATTAAAGCTATAACCCTCTTGTTAACTGAGGCTGGCAGGAAGCAGACTTATCTTGTACACCGTAGGCATTCAAGTGCATATGGATGCAACGTGGATGCCAGTACAGAAAACACTGAGATCAGTGGAGTGGTCAGTTTTTCTAAAAAGGCAGACATGATACTGATGTGACTTCAGCTGCTCAACATTACAATCTCCTCAGTCTTAATTCATTTTCAATGCCTCCTACACTTCATATCTTCTTGAAAAATTAAGCAACAGGCCATGATGTTATATCTGGGGCTCACTGCATTTCTAGTTTTACGGACTCCCACATTAGTTTTTCCCCCCTTTTTTTAACAACAGGAATGTTACTAGCTGCTCTATCTTGCTGAATAAATTTGGAACTAATTTCCTTTTTCTTTCAGGACAGTGTAAGAGGAATATACAACCAGGTGCTGAAATATACATTTTCTCACTTGAGAACTAACATAAATCATCCTTTGTAAAGGTAAAACTGAGTTGTCTTTTTATTTTGGGGAGGGCAAGGGAAGCGTTACTAGGGTTTGAACTCAGGGCATTTACCTGGTTTGGTAGGCACTCTAATCACTTGAACCATACCCTAGCCCTGACTCTTTTGTGACAATGGAATATATGGAAGAATGAAAGAGAACCTGAAAAATAATCTGAATCACAATAAAAAAAATTTCAGACAAATAAAACCTATTCCTTTTTAAAGCTTTCCAGTGAAGGAAATTCTCAAACATTTTCACTGTGAAATGTTCTCAAACCTAACCCACACCTCTCCAACTGGACCATACGCCTATTTAGATTACTGGGACCCCAGTAAAGAGTATCAAGTTAATGACTCTTATTTAAATGAAATAGGGCACTTTACTGATGTCTCTAAATAATATATTAATGTCTCTAAATTATATATATATACATATATATATATATGGAATACCATAGACTTTCCTGCCAGGCTGATTTTGAACAGTGATATATCTTGGGCCCACTGCCTTTATATATGTGTTTATGTATATGTATATATATATATATATATATATAATATTTATATACACAATATATAAAATGTGTATATAAGCATTTATATACACATTTTATATATTGTGTATATAAATGTTATATTTTACATATACATATATATATGTATGTATGTATGTATATATGTGACAGTACTGCAGATTGAACTTGGGGCTTTGCACCTCCTAGGCAAGCAAGCACTCTAACCACTTGAGCGATGTTTCCAGCCCTCTAAATAAATTTTTTTTCTGTGCCAGAACTGAGCTTGAACTCAGGCTGCATGTTCTCTCTTGGCTTTTTTTGCTCAAGACTGAAGCTGTACCACTTGAGCCACACCATCACTTTTTTTTTCTGTCAGTCATAGGGCCTGAACTCTGGGCCTGGGCACTGTCCCTGAGCTCTTCAGCTGAAGGCTAGCAGTCTACCACTTGAGCCACAGTGCCACTCCGGCTTTTTCTGCTTATGTTGTGCTGAGGAATCGAACCCAGGGCTTCATGCATGCAAGGCAAGCACTCTACCATGGAGCCACCTTCCCAGCCCCTTTGTTTCTGTTTGTTTTTGGTCTGATGTGGGGCTTGAACTCTGAGCCTGGGTACTGTCCCTGAGCTCTTCAGCTCAAGGCAAGTGCTTTACCACTTGAGTCACAGCAACACTTCTGGTGTTTTCTGCTTATGTGGTGCTAAGGAATTGAACCCAGGGTCTCATGCATGCAAGGCAAGCACTCTACACCTGAGCCACCTTCCCAGCCCCAAACCGTCACTTCTGACTTTTTTCTGGTTACTTGGAGATGAAAGTATCACAAATTTATCTGCCTAGACTGGCTCCAGACCTAGATCCTCACATCTTGGCCTCCTAAGTAACTAGGATTATAGGTATGAGTAGCACTTTGTATTTTTTGTTGCTGTTGTTTTTAAATAATTTTTTTTCTTCCCAGATATATTTTCCCAGCTTTTTAATAATTATTGTGGTTTCTTCACAAACTTCCTCCAAAATATGTGTTTAAATATGAGAATTTTTATCTGGGTGTTGGTGGCTCACTCCTGTAATCCTAGCTACTCAGGAAGCTGAGATCGTAAGATCTCAATCTAAACCATCCCCTGATACACTTTGTTGCCAATTAACCACCAAAAACTGAAAGTGGAGATGTGGCTCAAGTGGTAGAGTGCTAGCTTTGAGCAAAAAAACTCAGTGACAGTGCCAAGACTCTGAGCTCAAGCCTCAGAAGTGGCATTTAAAAAAAAAAAAAAGAAGAAGAGGAGCTGGGAAGGTGGCTCAGTGGTAGAGCGCTTGACTTGCATGCCTGAGGCCCTGGGTTCAATTCCTCAGCACCACATAAGCAAAAGGAAAAAAGTCGGAAGTGGCACTGTGGCTCAAGTGGTAGAGCGCTAGCCTTGAGCTGAAGAGCTGAGGGACCGCGCCCAGGCCCAGAGTTCAGGCCCATGACTGGACCCAAAAAATTAAAAAAAAAAAAAAAAAGGAGAAAGAAAAAATTTTAAGGGGAAAATAAAGGTATAATTAACACTGAGATTAATAAAATACCTTGAAGTATGATTTGTAAATTTTTTGATCCCAAAACTCTTTTAACAGAGCAAGAAATAGCTAAATGATATTTCTCAATGATGGGCAAATTTGCACCCCCTCCTCCCCAAATGAACATTTGGCCTGTCAGGAAATGTTTTTAATCTTCAAACTTGAAGCATGTGAAGTGTCCTACTGGCACATAGTTAAAAGGAGCAGGATGCTGCTAAACATTCTCCAATGCACAGGGCAGCCCCCTACAACTAGGAATTATCCAGCTCAAAATGGAAAATCTAAACAACAAAAATAGGAGAGAAACATGCAGAGAAAAGGCAGTGATAGTAAGGGAAAGGAAGATGAAAAGAATGGAAAAAAGAGAATGAGATAAGGGGTAAAAGAACCTTTTTAAGTTTTGGGTTTTTTTTTTTTTTTAAGTATATCACAGGGCAGGGAATGTGGCTTAATGATAAGAGTGCTTGCCTAGCATACATGAAGGCCTCGCTTTGATTCCTCTATACCACATAAACAGAAAAAGCCAGAAATGGTGCTGTGGCCCAAGTGGTAGAGTGCTATCCTTGAGCAAAAAAAGCTCACAGACAATGCCCAGGCTGAGTTCAAGCCCCAGAACTGGCAAAATAAACAAACAAACAAAGTATATCACAATAGTTTCCCTACTATGATGTATTATTTTATAAAACAGCACCAAGCACAGCTTTACATTACTCACCAGTGAGGTGGTTCAAGTCTACTGTAATCTACTGACATACCAGATCCTTTATCTCCAATCTTTAACAATGCATCCATTGCTTATAATGATTTACTCATTCATACAACAACTATTAACTAAGTGCCTACAATATATGTCATGTACTCAGCATTCAACAATGTTATGGGAAAAAAAAAACTAGCAGAAGGATCACAGTTTGAGGCTAGCCTGGGCTAAATAGCAAGTTCCAGGCTAAACACAAAACAAAACACAACTCCTGCCACAGTAGAGCTTACACAGGTGGCAGCTACTAATGCATATGGCTTATTTTTCCTGAATGATTAACTTCACACTTATTTCTCCTGCTGGAGATTCATCTCTTGGCATTTGTCCAATTCCCCAAGTCATTTCAAAATCCAAACTGCCCTTGAAATGGCCATTACTGTCACACTTGCCCAGGCTGACACCAAACAATACATGCAGACATACAAACCATACTAAGCATACTTCCTTTCTTTCTTTCTTTTCTTTTTGGGGGGGTCCGGTCGCCTGAACTCTGGGCCTGGGCGCTGTCCCTCAGCTCTTCAACTCAAGGCTAGTGCGCTACCACTTGAGCCACAGCGCCACTTCCGGCTTTTTTTCTTTTTGCGTATGTGGTGCTGGGGAATTGAACCCAGGGCCTCATGCATGCAAGGCAAGCGCTCTACCACTGAGCCACCTTCCCAGCCCCTAAGCATACTTTCTATGTCAACATTCACAGGGCAGCATTTCTTCAAGCAGGACAAAGTGTTTCAGCTTCTCAAGAGAGTTAAATACAAAAGTATGTAGAAACTGACGTAGTTCCTATTCCTTCCTTAGTACTAAGAAGTCTAACATTACAGCTAAATTTACAAATTTATGACAGAAAGTGAAAGGGAAACACTGTAACTGGAGGATTTATCATCTAAAACAAATCACCTCAAAGAACTCACAAAAAAAAAACCCTCCAACTCAGAAAAGATTAAAAACCAAAATGAAGCCAGGTATAATGGTACACACCTGTAATCTAAGCACTCAGAAAGCTGAGGCAGTAGGATGACGATTTCAAGGCCAATCTGGGCTCTGTGGCAAGAAACCAAATCCAAACCAGAACAGAACAGAACAAATTTAACAACAACAAAAACTATCTTGTGAGCACCACCATCTCCTTCTCTCTTCACTATCTCATAACGAAGGAGTCCTGTACTAGAGACTGTTGGCATAAACTGGCTTTGTTGTGAAGGCATCTTCAGTCTTTAGATAATGAATTTTATACTTAGAGGAAGAATTCTTTGAGTTTTTAATAAAAACTCAAATATCTGGCAAGAGGGAGGAGTCTGATCAGGTACATTTTATGCATATGTGGACATATGTCAAAATAAAACTCCCTTGTAAAACTGATGTTAATTTAAAAATGTATGTGGGGCTAGGTACCAGTGGCTCATGCCTATAATCCTAGCTACTCAGGAGGCTGAAATCTGAGGATCATGGTTCAAAACCAGCCTGGACAGGAAAGGCCGTGAGATTCTTATCTATAATTAACCCACCAGAAAACTGGAAGTGACACTGTGGCTCAAGTGGTGGAGCATTCGCCTTAAGCTGAAGAGCTCAGGACACAAGGCACAGGCCTAGAGTTCAAGCCCCACAACTGACAAGAGAAAAAAAAAGCATGTGGGGAAACCTATCTTTTTCCACTGAATTAAGGTATGAAGTAGTAAGGTTTTCCATGTACTTCCCTGGTATTATATGTTGACCCATCAGTTTTGGATGGCAAAACCATGAAATAGTTTTGGTATTTACTGATACCACTGTGGTACAGGAAACTGCTCAGAAGGAAGAGGTATAAGTCAGAAGGGCATGGAATAAAGTAAACATTCCTCTTGTCTTTGAAGCAATATTAATGAACAACTTTTTCCCAAGGAGGTCCCCTGTCAGCTGCTCTCAGGGGTATACACGTATGGCCCCACAAGGGTTCACCAGGGGCCGAGTTGGAAGGTACAAGAAACAAGAAACCCAAGCAGACGAGAGGAGGGGGTTAGGAAAAGAATGTCCTTAAAGGGGGTTTTAGTCAAGGTACAAAAAAAGACAGAGAAATGGGAGAGTAATATTTCTCAAACTTCACAAGCATTGCAGGAGAATGGAGGGAAGAGAAGGTGGAGGCCTCTACAAATTCACACCCTGTGCCCTCAGTTACAAACACAGTCTAGTTGCTAACAATATTGAATTCCAAAACGACTTGTAATGTAGGAAAATAAAATAAACATCCTGCACACTTACCCAATCCGGGTAAACAGCTTCCCATGGGCATGTAGAAAACTGAGGATGAACCTTTTGTTCAGCTGCATGGGAAAAAGGGAGAGGAGAAAACAATTAAACTTTCCCCAGTTTCCTGTTACTGAACAGAGTCCCCAGTGACACAATAACCTGGCCAGGGTCTAAAGGGGTGGGCACTGGGGATGGGAACCAAATGGACATGCCCAAACTCTCACAGAAACCCAGGGCACATGCCCAACAGCTGTTGCTTAGCTGAGCCAAGACTACAACAGGCTTGGTAAGTAGACAACACCCTCTGCTGGTAGTGGTGCCTCTGTGCAGGAAATGAAGCTGTGAACCAGACCCAACTAACAGAGAAAATAAAGTTACAAGAGCCTATGGCTCTCTGGAATCTAGAAGCCACTCTTCCATAAAGGAAACTCTGACAAGGACAGGATAGTAGTAATTTAGAAGAAATCTTAATCTTATTATTCCTTTCCTCCTCCTCCTCCTCCTCTCTCCTCCCCTCCCTCCTCCTCCCCTCTCCTCCATCACCTCTACCTTCCCTCCACCTCCTCCTCTTCCCCCACCTCTTCCCCTCTCCTCCTCCTCTACCCCCCCCCGCCTCCTCTTTTTTCTTTTTGCTGGTCCTGGGTTTGAACTTTGGGCCTGGTTACTGTCTCTGAGCTCCTTTGCTCAAGGCTAGCACTCTCACTGGAGCCACAGTGCCACTTTTTCTGTGATTTAATTGGAGATAAGAGTCTCAGGGGCTTTCTTGCTTGGGCTGGCTTGGAACTGCAATCCTCAAATCTCAGCCTATTGAGTAACTAGGATTGCAGGCCACTGGCCCCCAGCTATATTTTTTGGGGGGGAAAGGGTCCTCAGTACCTGATGCTGTCACTCATTGGCTAGCACTCTACTAACTGAACCACATCTCTAACCCCCCTCATTTTATTTATCAGTTATTTTTCTACCAACCCAGGAAGACAAAACTCTTCTTCAATAATTAGGGATAATAACTACTAACTAGTTCATCAATTTTTACTTTACCTGCTTTTAAAACTGGAGTTCTAGGGCTGGGAAGGTGGCTCAGTGGTTAAAGCGCTTGCCTTGCATGCCTGAGGCCCTGGGTTCGATTCCTCAGCACCACATAAGCAAAAACAAAAAAGCCGGAAATGGCGCTGTGGCTCAAGTGGTAGAGCGCTAGCCTTGAGCTGAAGAGCTGAGGGACAGTGCCCAGGCCCAGAGTTCAGGCCCCACAACTGGACCCCCCCCCCAAAAAAGTACACTTTCAGTAGGAAATGTGGTTTAGTTGGTAGAGCGCTTGCCTAGTAGGTATAAGGCCCTGAGTTCAATTCCTCAATACCATATTAGCAAAAAATAAGATTAATAAAAATAAAAGGAAAAACAAATTATTTTTTAATCTATTTTCAGAGGCTGGGTAGGTCTCAGTGGTAGAGTGCTTGCCCTGCATGCATGAGGCCCTGGGTCTGATTCCTCAGCACCACATAAGCAGAAAAAGCCAGAAGTGGCACTATGGCTCAAGTGGTAGAGTGTGCTAGCTTTGAGCTGAAGAGCTGAGGGACAGCACTCAGGCCCAGGGTCCAGGCCTATGACCAAAAAAAAAAAAATCTATTTTCATCAAAATAGACCTCTCTGGGCATAATAAAGGAGAAGGGAAAAAATTCAATATAACTCCAAAGAAAGTGCAGGCAAGTTAAAGACTAAATCTTACTTTCATCTTCTATGTTTTCCTAGAAACAGCATGCTCAGGACCCTGTATACTACAGGAAGAAGACTATAAACTTCCATTTCAAGAAGGCAGTTACTAGTGTAAGGAACAGTCCAATAGCCCAGATAGTTCCCAGGGCCCCCAAGGTGAGGGTAGGTCCTCTTCTGGTTTATCCCCCTGCATACCAGAATAGCAGTAAAAATACAGCTGTTCTCAGCTCCATGAGACACTTATTTCAACCACCAAAAAGTAAAACTGTGACTCAAGTGGTAGAGTGCCAGCCTTGAATGAAGAGGCTAAGGGATGGCACACCTAGGCCCTGAATTCAAGCCCAGTACTGCCACCAAAATAATAAAATAATGATGATGATCAAAAGTCTTAACAATAAAAAGAGGTCAAAAGCCAAGCACTGGTGGCTTATGCCTGTAATCCTAGCCACTAAGGTTGCTGAAATCTGAGGATCCTCTGGTTTGAAACCAGCCTGGCCAAGAATGTCTCAAAGACTCTTACCCCCAATTAACCACCAGAAAACTAGAAGTGGCACTGTGGCTCAAAGTGGTATAGTGGCTAGCTTTGAGCACAAAAGCTCAGGGACAGCACCCAGGCACTAAGTTCAAGCCCCACGACCAAGGGAAAAAAAAAAAAGTGAGGCCAAGCTAGGTGCCAGTGGAGCTGATCACACTTGTAATCTTAGCTACTTAGGAGGCTGAGATCTCAAGATTTCAATTCGAAGCCAGCCCAGGTCCCCAGGTTCAAGCCCCACAAATGACCAAAAAAAATGACAGTCGCCGGGCGCTGGTGGCTCACGCCTGTAATCCTAGCTACTCAGGGGATCGCGGTTCAAAGCCAGCCCGGGCAGGAGAGACTCTGAGACTCTTATCTCCAATAAACCACAAGAAAACCGGAAGTGGCGCTGTAGCTCAAGTGGTAGAGCGCTCGCCTTGAGCTGAAGAGCTGAGGGACAGCGCCCAGGCCCAGAGTTCAAGCCCCACGACCGACAAAAAAAAAAAAAAGAGTCATTCTATCTCTCTTTGTTTTGTTTGACTAGGAAATGTCCCTTACTCTACTTTCAACTTTTTGGTAGTTAATTAAAGATAGAGGCTCATGGTCTTTTCTGCCTCGGCTGGCTTCAAACCAGCCTCCTGAGCTACTAGTTTTACAGGCTAACATTACTGGCACCTGGCTCCATCTCTTTTATATGGAAGCTACTATATAAAAAGTCACCAATAACTTCAACTTGAATTTAGTATATGAGCCAAATTTGCCTTTATTTTTGCCCTAAGTGAATTATACTGATCAGCTATTCTAGATTCAAGAATAATCTCTATAGGGCTGGGAAGGTGGCTCAGTGGTAGAGCGCTTGCCTTGCATACATGAGGCCCTGGGTTTGATTCCTCAGTACCACATAAGCAGAAAAAAAAAAAAAAAAGGCCAGAAGCAGCGCTGTGGCTCAAGTGGTGAGCACTTGCCTTGAGCTGAAGAGCTGAGGGACAGTGCCCAGGTCCAGAGTTCAGGCCCCACGACCGGACCCAAAAAAAAGAATAATCTCTATAGCTAAAACACTCAGGATAAGGTTTATAGGACCTGTCTAGCAAGCATGAGGCCCTAGTTAAAAACAAACAAACAAACAAAAAACCCTCAGGACACTTCATTGAAGATTCTTTTTAAGCTGAGTTTGGGATCAAGGATACTAGGTTTCCATTAGCAGAAAGGAAAGATCAACTGTTCAAAATAAATTGTTAATTGGAGTGCTGATGTTAGCAAAACCTGCATTAGAATACAGGTCTCTAGGTCCACTATAGAAGATGGTGAGAAATAGGAACTTTCTCATCAAACAGACTTGTGTTATGCTTATGTTCTACCAACTCTGTCAAGTATTTACCTGCTATGGGATCTCCGTGAATGGATCAAACCTACCCTAAGTCCCACTTTTTCTCCTTTCCTTTCCTTTTTCTTCTCTTTCTTTTCCTTCCCTTAACTCTGCTTCCTTTCCTTCCTTTCCCTTCTTCCCTGCCCTTAACTTCTTCTCTTCTTTCCCCTTTCTTCCCTTCCCTTTTCTTTTTCCTTTCCATTTCCCTTCCTTTCCCTCTGCTCCCCTTCTGCTCCCTGCTGCTGCTGCTGCTGCTGCTCCTCCTCCTCCTCTTCTCCTTCCTCCTCTTCCCCCTTCTTCTTCTTCTTCTTCTGTCGGTCGTGGGGCTTGAACTCTGAGCCTAGGCACTGTCCCTCAGCTCTTCAGCTCAAGGCTAGCACTCTACCACTTGAACCACAGCACCACTTCTGGATTTCTGGTGGTTTATTGGAGATAAGAGTCTCATGGACTTTCCTGCCCAGGCTAGCTTTGAACCATGATCCTCAGATCTCAGCCTCCTAAGTAGCTAGGATTACAGGCGTGAGTCACCAGCAACCAGTTTTGTTTTCTTCTTTGAGACAGGATCTCACCTATACCTTAAGCTGGCCCTGACCTCAAGATCCTCCACCCTCAGCCTCCTTAGTGCCATCTGCCCAGCTTCTTACAACTTTTTTTTTTTGGTTGATTGTGGGGGCTGAATTCTGGGTCTGGGCACTGTCCTTCAGCTCTTTAGCTCAAGGCTAGCATTCTACCACTGGAGCCACAGCGCCACTTCCAGCTTTTTATGCTTATGTGGTACTGTGGACTTGAACTCAGAACCTCATGCATGCAAGGCAAGCACTCTACCACTGAGCCACCTTCCCAGCTCCACAACTTTTTTTATATAGGTATGAAATTATTTCAAGTGGAAGGTAAAAATATGTATTCTCTCTCTATTCCTACTTTAACTCACCCCTCTTCCCACATCTGTAACTAATATGCATTATTTAACTCATTCCTAATTGGGAGAAATACTTTGTAAAGTTGGGTGCATGTACATATAAGGGGTACTTTGGCAGGAATAAAAGAAGGATGTTAATCTACCTCATTTACTTCTAAACCAATCCCTATACCCCAAAACTCCCATGAGACTCTTATCTCCAATTAACCACTCAAAAAACAGAAGTGGTGCTGGGCTCAAGTGGTAGAGTGCTACCCTTTAGCACAGAGATTCAGAGACAGCACACAAGCCCTGAATCCATGACCCACAACCAACAAAAAAAGAAAAGAAAAGACAAAGAAAGAAAGAAAGAAACAAACTTAAACCCAGGTCTTTAGATGCCAAATAGTTTTCCTTCTCAAAAACCTCAGAAAAAGAACTGGTAAACTGATTTAATGAACAGTTTTGATGACGGAATGAGAGTAACTGAAAAGGAGTTCAAGTTTTGTTTTTAAGTTTCCTTTACTTGGGGCTGGGAAGGTGGCTCAGAGGTAGAGTGCTTGCCTTGCATGCATGAGGTCTTGGGTTAAATTCCCCAGCACCACATAAACAAAAAGGAAAAAAAGCCAGAAGTGGTGCTGTGGCTCAAGTGGTAGAGCACTAGCCGTAAGCTGAAGAGCTGAGGGACAGCACCCAGGCCCAGAGTTCAGGCCCCACGACCAGACCCCCCCCCCAAAAAAAGTTTCCTTTACTGGATTGTGGGAAAAAAACTTATACTGTTTGAAAGCAGAATGCTACCAGGAATATAGTCGGAACTTCAAGAGGTTTTGGAACATCAGAGTTCTATCTATACTTTCCCTTAGATCTATACTACCCCTTAGGGCAGTATATGCTATAGACTTCTCCTTACAAGTAGTAAATAAGGCCAACTTAATTTGCCACTATCTATTTAAACTATATGTAGTAAAAAGTGGGTTTCACCAGTTGAAACCATTTTAAAAGGAGAGGGGAGAAAGAAGAGAAAGTGAAAAGAGGGAGTGGGTTGATGGAATACATTGTCTGCATAATATAGAAGTGTTACAAAGTACCCCTCCTTGTATAACTAATGTATACTAACAAACCTTTTTTTAAAAAGTGCTGGTGGCTCACACCTGTAATCTTAGCTACTAAGGAGGCTGAGCTCTAAGGATCCCGGTTTAAAGCCAGTCCGGGAAGGAAAGTCTATGAGACTCTAATCTCCAATAAACCACCAGGAAACTGGAAGTTGCACTGTGGCTCAAGTGGTAGAGTGCTAGCCTTGAATTGAAGAGCTGAGGGACAGTGCCCAGGCCCAGAGTTCAAGCCCCATATGTTTATCTATCTTGGGGAGGGGGGTAGATAGGGCACAGAAATATAGGGACAAAAAGTGAATAAATGCAGCAGTGGTACTCACTAGACACTATATTGAAAATTAATTATACCCTTGTGGTCAGGAACCATAGGAAAAACTAGGAGAAAGTAAAGGAAGGGGTGACATTCTCCAAAAAGAAATGTATTCATTACCTGACTTGTGAAATGGTAACCCCTCTGTATATCACCTTTATAATAACAATTAAAAGTGGGCCTCAATCATTTTCAACTAGTAAGAGTGAAGGGAACTTTAGAATATGCACACATTTCTCTCTGATCTTCAGAAACACTGCTTTGTTTTTAATCTTAAAGTATCTGTCACCCTAAAAAATAGTTCTTTTTTGTTATCACCAATAATGTTTCAATTTGGAAAGGAGCTACAAATTTAGATGTATCCTAGAGGTAAGCCATATTATCTGGAGGGAGCAGATTCATTATACATTGTCAAAATGGGCCATAGGGACTGGGAATGTAGCTCAGTGATAAGAGTGCTTGCTTACCATACATGAAGTCCTGAGTTCAATTCCTCAGGACCACATACACAAAAAAAAGCCAGAAGTGGCACTGTGACTCAAGTGGTACTGTGACTCAAGTGGTAGAGTGCTAGCCTTGAGCAAAAGAAGCTCAGGGATAGTGCCCAGGCCCTGAATTCAAGCCTAATATTAGGTAGGGGTAGGGGGCATAAACAACATCTACACCTGACAATGTGCTAGCATAAAGCAGACCTTTGGATATATATTTTTTTTTCAGTGCTGAGGATTAAACCTAGGGCCTATACATGCTAGGTTACCACTAAATTCTGTCCTGAGCCCTTGTTTTTGGTTTTTATTTTTAAGAGATGTGTGTTTTGTTTTGCTTTATTTGTGAGACAAGGTTTAGCTATGTAGTCCAAGCTGGCTTAGAAATTGCAATCTTCCTTCCAGCATCTCCTGAGTGCTAGGTTTATAGGATTATAATTCATTATACCTGGCATCTGGAAAACTCTTTAACTGATGCCAAGATCACAGTCAGAAAAGCCTTAGTCAAAGTTTCCTCTTTGTCTAACGCATCACCATGGACTGGTTTCCACTTCTGTAACTTTTTAGGAAATTAGGTAGAGAAAGAAATTTGACTCTGTCAGCCTCCAGATCTCCCTCACACCTTCACATACTGTACTTCAGAAATCAAAATTGCTTCTTGGGTGCAGCCATGAGAGGTAATATTGGAATAATCAAACTGCTATCTCCTTAGCTCAAGTCTGAAACTAATTCACTATGGACTCCTTAGCTAAACCCAGAGATGCTAAAAGCAGTTGGAAGGTCTCTAAAATGAAGTCTGTCAGTCATTGGCTATGAGATAATGAGTTTAAGAAAAAAAAAAGATTTTTGGATTTTTCTTAACTGTAAAATAGAATTTCAACCACACAAAAATCCATCCTTGTAGGGTGCTAGCCTTGAATTGAAGAGCTGAAGGACAGCACCCGGGCCCAGAGTTCAGCCCCTAAGACCGACCACCTCCCCCCCACACACACAAAAAATAAAGTCCATCCTTTTTTTTTTGGCTGGTACTGGGGACTTGAACTCTGGGCCTGGGTGCTGTTCCTGAGCTTCTTTTGCTCAAGGCTAGCATTCTACCACTTAAGCCACAGTGTCACTTCCAGTTTTTGTTTTTTTTTGGTCAGTTATGGGCTTGAACTCTGGGCCTGGGCACTGTCCCTACACTTTTCAGCTCAAGGTGAGAGCTCTACTGCTTGACCCACATCGCCACTGCCGGTTTTCTGGTGGTTTATTGGAGATAAGAGTCTCACAGCCTTTCCTGCCTGGGCCAGCTTTGAACCACAACCCTCAGATCTTAGCCTCCTCAGTAGCTAGGATTTAAGGTGTGAGCCACCAGCGCCCAGCTCACTTCCACTTTTTGGGGTAATTTATTGGAGATAAGCGTTTCATGGATTTTCCTGCCCGGGCTGGCTTCAACCCACAATCCTCAGATCTCAGCTTCCTGAGTAGCTGGGATTTACAGGCATGACCCACCAGTTGTCAGCAAAATCCATCTTTATATTCCTTATTTGACCAAAAAACCCCAACAAAGCTGAGGTGGTGGAGAGGGGAGGAGTGACTGAGGTGGGAGAGGGAAGGGATAGTGGGAGACCAAGGAAAGGGGTAACAGTGCTCAACAAGAAATGTACTCATTGCCTTACTCATGTAACTCTAACCCCTCTGTACAGCATCTTTACAATAAAATAATTTTTTTAAAAAGCTGAGGAACAACAGGAATGCAAATACTCATCATCTTGACTTGTCTCTACCCTTGTCTCTACTCTTCTGGAAAGAATGACAGCTCAATTAGCTATAACTAAGTACAAGTTCCATACAAAAATACTTCACTCAGATAGCTGGATCTGGGCCATGTGAATTTAGGAGTAAATTGTGTATTTTAAAACCACCCCATTCTGGGTGAACAAATGCAATCATGTTATTCAGTATACACTATGTGGAAAATGAAGTAACGTGTGGGCAGAGACAGGAGGGGAAAACTGGGAGAAAGCAAAGGAAGGAATGGAATTATCAAAAGAAGAAATGTACTTATTATGGAACTCATGAATGGTAACCTCTCTGTACAACAACTTACTAACAATGAAATTATATATATATTTTTTTTTTTTTTGCAGTCCTGGGACTTGAACTCAGCACCTGGGCCTGTCCCTTCAACTCTTCAGCCCAAGGCTAGCACTCTACCACTTGAGCCACAGCACCACTTCCAGCTTTTTTCTGCTTATGTGGTGCTGAGGAATAGAACCCAGGGCCTTATGCATTCAAGGCAAGCACTCTACCACTGAGCCACCTTCCCAGCCCAAAATTATACTTAAAAACTACCCCTTCTAACTAATATACTCTGAAACAATGGTTCTCACTCATGCAATGTAGTTTTATGCTGCTTTAAACGAAGTCTTATACAATATTAAAACAATTCACTTTCTATTGCTTCACCATTTCTCTGAATTATATCCAGCAAACTAGAGGGAAGGTAGGCTAAACTTCCAATCAGCAGTCAACTACTGAAAACACAGCAGCAAGCCTAGAACAGTTGAGCTTGGAAGACCTGGCTAGATCTGAGGAGAGAAATCTGTATCGGGTATAAAAAAGGAGTCGTAAATAAATGACTGTTCTGTATTTACTGCTTGTATGTTTACCATAGGGAAGGAATAGGACAGAATAATATGAACAAAGATTACTTACTGATCTGATCCTAGAGCTGAAGCTTACATGCTCAAATTGTAGTTATATCATTTATTCTCTATGTGCTGCAAGTCACAACTTTATAAAGCTGCTTCTTCAACTATAGAATGAGAATACTAAGAGAGATCACTATGGGTGATTTCATAATCCTGAAATGCACGTATATCACTCTAAGCAGCTTTTTAAAAATCTTTAAGGGAAGTAGCACTGTAGCTCAAGTGGTAGAGCCCTCGCCTTGAGCTGAAGAGCTGAGGGACAGTGCCCAGGCCCAGAGTTCAAGCCCCATGACCAACAAAAAAATAAATAAATAAAATAAAATCTTTAAGTAGTTGTACAAAGGAGTTGCCATTTAACAAAGCAGTTTAAGAATATATCTTGATCAATGTCATCCCTTTCAACATTTCCACCTATCCCTCTCATATGCACCTCTTCCCTCATCTGCTTAATTTTTGTAGGATATAATTAGATTCTTGACTATATTTTCCCCCTATTCTCTTCATTTGTCTAGACCTATCCCCTTGACCTCCTCCTACCCCTTTTTAGTACCTACTTCCTGGTGTTTTATTTTGCTAAATTTTTTTTGGGGGGGTCAGTCATGAGGCTTGAACTCTGGGCCTGGGCACTGTCTCTCATCTCTTCAGCTCAAGGTGAGTACTCTACCACTTGAACAACAGCACCACTTCTGGTTTTCTGGTGGCTAATTGGAGTTTCATGAACTGGGCTGGGAAGTTGGCTCAGTGGTAAAGTGCTGGCCTTACATGCATGAGGCCCTGGGTTTGATTCCTCAGCATCACATAAGCAGAAAAAAGCTGGAAGTGGCACTGTGGCTCAAGTGGTAGGGTGCTAGCCTTGAGCTGAAGGGCTGAGGGACAGCGCCCAGGCCCAGAGTTCAGCCCCCATGACCAACACAAACAAAAGAAAAAAGTTTCACGGACTACTTTCCTGCTGGGGCTGGCTTTGAATCTTGAGCCCTGAGCCTCCTGAGTAGCTATGATACAGGTATGAGCCACCTGTGCCTGGCTTTTTTTTTTTGTCGGCCGTGGGGCTTGAACTCTGGGCCTGGGCGTTGTCCCTCAGCTCTTCAGCTCAAGGCGAACGCTCTACCACTTGAGCTACAGCGCCACTTCCGGTTTTCTGGTGTTTTATTGGAGATAGGAGTCTCACAGTCTCTCCTGCCCGGGCTGGCTTTGAACTGTGATCCTCAGATCTCAGCCTCCTGAGAGCTAGGATTACAGGCGTGAGCCACCAGCACCCGGCTTGTGCCTGGCTTTTTGCTGAACTTTTGATGTTGTCTTTCTAAGGAATTACATTATTTTAGTTCTCCCTTGAATCTACCATATTCCATTTAATACATACACTTGCATACCACTCAATAAGCTTTTTTAAAGAAAATGATTCCTCAGGTCTACAGAATCAGAATGGGTGAGCTATGAATTCAATATCTTTAGAGATCTCTCATTTGGGAAAACTACTGGGATAGATCCTGGATTGGTAAAATATGGCTTAAGGGTTAAATCTAGCACATGACCTAAGAAGTGTTTTTACTTTTTGTGGTTGTTCCTTGCATTTCTGGCTTTTTTGCTTACAGCTAGCTCTACCATTTGATCAGTATATGCAGTTTAGCATTTTGCTAGTTACTTAGGAGATGGAGTCTCTCAGACTTCTTTCTTTCTGCCTAGGATGGCCTAGAAATAAGATCTTCCAGGGGCTGGGAAGGTGGGTCAGTGGTAGAGTGCTTGCCTTGCATGCCTGAGGCCCTGGGTTTGATTCCTCAGCACCACATAAGAAAAAAGCCGGAAGTGGCCCATGACTGGACCCCCCCAAAAAAAAAGAAAAAATAAAAAAGAAACAAGATCTTCCAGGTCTCAACCTCAAGAGTAGCTATGATTACAGGTGTCAACCACTTTTTCTTGGAGGGGAGGGCAAAGTCTCACTATCAAGGTTAACCTTGATACACTTTTGCTGTTTGGGAGGAAATTTTTTTTTATAATATGAAAATTCAATGGATTTAAATTGCACTGTAAAAAACTGTTGAAACATAGCCACACTCATTGTCCAAATGCTGTCTATGACTGCTTTCACCCAGGTTAATATTTATTAGACATGGCCTGACAATCTGTAGCAACCACCTCAAAAGTGCCACCAGCTTAACATCTCAAGATCTGCAGAAAAAAGACAGAGAAAGTTCAGCCAAAGGGCAACACTGTTACTCTGACTGGCTTACTTTCTGAATGACTCTGCTTTCTGACTCATCTTATCTCAGTGCCTGGGAACTCTCATACAAACAATAGGAAAGCTGGGACATCTTGTGTCTCCACTGAGGCTCCTATTTGGTGATTAGGTAGGCAACCAGAAAACCGTTCTCTACGGGCACATACTCAAGCTCAAACTCTTTTTATAAATGAATGTATCAACAGAATGTAAGAGGATGGTAAGGTCCTTCATACATTGTTCTTTCATTCATTCAGCCAACAGGAACCAGATAGAAATAATCCTTGTTTTAAGAGAAACAATTATAAAGTGCTTTGATTAGGAAAGATAAAATGCTATGCATATACATGACAGAAACATCAGAGAAACTCTTGGAAGAGAACTGAAGTTGAAATCTAAAGGTTGAGAAAATTAATCAGTTGACTTTGGAGGGGTGTAAAGGGTCTTGCTTCAATGTTATAAGCAAAGCAAAAAACTTATGGCTAGAAGACTGATTCTGTAAGAGAGGCTGGAGAGGTAAGTAAGCAGGACCAAGTCATTGAAATCCTTGTTAAAGAGTTTCATCATAAAGACACCGAAGGGTCTTCAGAAGGAAAGTGACATAAGCAAAGGTCTTTCTGGCAACTGACATAATTTAGGGGTTTAGGAGGAAGTGGAAATGTTGGAAGTCAGGAAACCAGGTAAGAAGCTATGGTTGCAATCATCCTATAGTAATGGAGTTTGAGAAGGAAAGAAAGACAATGAAGGAGGTAAGTAATCCACATACTATCACAGTCTCTGTCCTTAAGTCTTAGTTGTTCCAGTTCCAAGTAATACTGCAGTCTTTTTTTTTTTTCATGCCAACACTGGGGCTTGAACTCAGCCTTGTACTCTGATTTGGCTTTTCTACTCCAAGGCTGGCTCTCTATCCCTTGAACCGTATCTCCACATCTAGCTTTTTGCTGGTTAATTGAAGATAAGTGTCTCAAGGACTTCCTGCCCAAGCTAGCTTCAAATTTTGATCTTTAGCTCTCAGCCTCCTCAGCAGTTAGGATTATAAACCACTTGTATTAGCAGGAGTCTTTTTCTAGAAGCCTTAAACTAAATGAAACACTGACTTCATTTTCAGAAGTCACTCAGATATTCTTATTTTACTTCCTTTCAATAATATTTTAAGTTATCTAACATATTTGGCACTTAGTACACAATAACAATTGAAAATGTATTAAAATATAGGTTAGACAATAATTAATGCACTACCTAGGTAATTACTATACGCACACACAAAAAAGAAACAATATGCTACTAGTATTAATGTTGTAGAAAAATAGAATAAGAATTCTCAACTCTTAGTTAGAAGGTAATTGAGCAAAATCTAGAAAAAGGTATTCAAAGAAAAAAGTGAGTTCTGTCAAGATTTAAAGATTTTAATCTAAGCAGTAGCAGTTTCATCTGCTACATTCCAGGCCAACTGAATAGGCAAGAAAAGACTATAGTTAATAGCACAGTAAAAGCCAACACCTGACATGGCCTTCAAACGGCCCATATTTTCTTTTTTTTGTTGTTGGTCATGGGGCTTGAACATGGGGCTTGAACAATGCCTGGGCATTGTTCCTCAGCTCTTTAGCTCAAGGCTAGCACTCTACCACCTGAGCCACAGTGTCATTTCCAGTTTTCTGAGTGGTTTATTGGAGATAAGAGTCTCATAGGCTTTCTAGCCTGGGCTGGCTTTGAACTGTGATCCTCAGATCTCAGCCTCCTAAGTGGTTAGGATTACAGGCATGAGCCACCAGTGCCCGGCAAAGCTCACATTTTCTACTGCTGTTGCCTCCAGTTCTGTCAATGAGCATACTCCCACCTTAAAGACTTAACATTTACTATCTTTAAAATGTCCCTACATCTTTACAGCAAATTATAACTGCCCAAGAATTTTTTCAATGATGTCAGGCTTCTATTCCAACATTTTTATCAGGGCTAGGATATAACTCAAGTGGTAGAACAAGTAAGTACTTCTGACTGGCAAGTACAAGACCCTGAGTCCAAGCTCTAGTACCAAAAAACAAACAAACAAACAAAAAACAAAATAAAAACCAACCTGGGCCAGTAGCTCACACCTATAATCCAAGCTACTCAGGAGGTTGAGATCTGAGGATCACAGTTCAAATCCAGCCCAGGCAGAAAAGTCTGTGAGACTCTTCTCTCCAATAAACCACTAGAAAACCAGAAGTGGTGCTGTGGCTCAAGTGGTAGAGCGCTCGCCTTGAGCTGAAGAGCACAGGGACAGCGCGCAGGCCCAGAGTTCAAGACCCATGATTGACAAAAAAAAAAAAATCAAATGATATACTTTTTGGTGGTGGTGGTGGTCATGGGGCTTGAACTCTGGGTCTGGACACTGTCTCTGAGCACTTCAGCTCAAGGAAAGTGCTCTACCACTTGAGCCACAAGCACCACTTCCGGTTTTCTGGTGGTTAATTGGAGATAAGTCTCAAGGACTTTCCTGTCCAAGCTGCTTGAACCATGATCCTTAAATCTCAACCTCCTGAGTAGCTAGGATTACAAGCCTGAGCCACTGGCCCCAGCCAAACAATATACTTTCAAGGGCTGGGGGGATGTAGCTTAGCAGACCACTTGCTAGCAAGTGCAAAGTCTTAAGTTCAATACTCCAGCCCTGGGGGGGAGAGGGGGGAGGGAAGATGTGGGCTTTGAGATTTCTTTTCTTAGTAATGGGCTTTGAACTCAAGGCATCACCCACAGGTCCTTGCAGTTGCTAGGCAGGCACTCCATATCTCCTGAGCCACATCCCCAGTGCTTTTTTTTTGGCCTTACTTTTCAAATAGGGTCTTGCATTCTGCCAAATTCGGGGGGGGGGGTGGACCATGATCTCCTATTTATATTTCCTGTATAGCTGAGATGACATGTACGACCATGCCTTCAGTAACTTGCTGAGATAGGGGTTTCAATAACATTTGCTGAGGCTGTCCTTGAATTACAATCCTCCCGATCTCTGCCCCCTGAGTAAATAGGATTACAATCAAGAGCCAATACATCTAGTTATTATTAAAATAATACTGTGGAACAAAGTGTGAAAAGAACTGTTTTTGTTTGCTCTGCTTTCAGAGTATGTTATCACCAAATGATTTTTTTTTTGTTTGTTTGTTTTTTGGTCCGGTTGGTTGTAGGGCCTGAACTTTGGGCTTGGATGCTGTCCTTAAGCTCTTCAGCTCAAGGCTAGCTAGCACTCTACCACTTGAGCCACAGTGCCACTTCCGGTTTTTTTCTTATGTGGTGCTGAGGAATCGAACCCAGGGCCTCTGGCATGCAAGGCAAGCGCTCTACCACTGAGCCACCTTCCCAGACCCATGATTTTATTTATTTATTTATTTTATTTTTGGGTCCAGTCATGGGGCCTGAACTCTGGGCCTGGGCACTATCCCTCAACTCTTCTGCTCAAGGTTAGCGCTCTACCACTTGAGCCACAGCGCCACTTCCGGCTTTTTTTCTTTTTGCTTATGTGCTGCTGAGGAATAGAACCCAGGGCCTCATGCGTGCAAGGCAAGTGCTCTACCACTGAGCCACCTTCCCAGCCCCCAAATGATTTTTATATATGTAAAAGTGTATCACACACAACAGATACATATCCTAACATTAATTATGTATTTTGATCATCAGAGTATCTTCAGTCATTCCTATCAGACGACCAATATTTGGTGAAAAAAATAGTATTTCCTGTTTTGCTGCTCCTACATTAACCCTTGGTAACAAAAACTACCTTTTGGTATAGTACAAGTGTACTTGTATAGTACACTAAGTTCAGCTTTTTTTTTGGGGGGGGGAGGGGGTCCAGTCGTGGGGCCTGAACTCTGGGCCTGGGCGCTGTCCCTCAGCTCTTCAGCTCAAGGCTAGCACTCTACCACTTGAGCCACAGCGCCACCTCCGGCTTTTTGCTTTTTGCTTATGTGGTGCTGAGGAATCGAACCCAGGGCCTCATGCATAATGCAAGGCAAGAACTCTACCACTGAGCCACCTTCCCAGCCCCTCAGCATTTTTTTTGCAGGGGGGGGCAGGTGTTGGTCATGGTGCTTGACTCAGGGCCTGGGCACTATTTCTGAACTTTATCACTCAAGGCTAGTGCTCTACACCACTCTGAACCACAGTACCACTTCTGGTTTTCTGGGAGTTAATTGGAGATGAGAGTCTCGGACTTTCCTGCCTAGGCTGGCTTCGAACCACAATCCTCAGATCTCAGCCTCTTGAGTAGCTAGGATCATAGATGTCAGCCCCTGGCACTTAGCCAGCATTTTCTTTATGCTGCTGCCCTCTCTGCCTTACAGAATGTCTTCTTATACACTCCTTTCTTTAATAAAATCCCATTTTTTCTTTGCTTAAATCTGCACAGCATCTTACGCTTCAGGATGAGTTGATATCTTATTATCCAGGCTCAGAAAATATTTCAAATACTTTTGTTTTACTGGATATCATAACATATCTTAATTATGCACACACATCTTTCTTTAGACTAGCTCTGTTGGATAAGCATTCTCATGATTATGGAATTATCTGCATTTACCAATACAGTAGCCACTAGTCATACAGGGATGACTAGTGTGACTAAGGAACTGAATTTTTATTTCATTTTAGCTAATTAAAAATAACTAACATATTTATTTATCAGCATAACTGTAGACTGTGATCTCTATTAGCGACTAGTTCATTTCTGTATCTTAGAAACTAGTAATAGGTGATATGTGAGTAAATTAAGTATTAACTCTAAAAATTAGAGAATGCTCATATAATTTCCAGGATGCTAAATAGCTTCAGCAAAAGAGACACTCTGGGACTCAAACAGGGTTCAGTCAATGTGAGCCAAGGACTGGTTGCTCTGCTGTTCTGCCCAGCTATAATAACCTACACAGAAGGCAGTGTCGCCTCACATCTTGTTTTAACTATTGGACTGCACCTATTAGAAATTTGGGGATAACATCCATCTACAGACAGTTGAATTGATAGTGCTGGCTTGTACTTACAAGTTATAAGTACTCCAAAGTTAGTCACTGATGGCTCACACCTGTAATCCTACTCAGAGTAAGACTTGGAGGATTACAGTTTGAAGCCAGACCAAGCAGAAAAGTCTGCAAGACTCCATCTCCAATTAACCATCAAAAAAACAGGGCTATAGTTGTGTCTCAAGTGTCAAAGTGCAAGACAGCCATGTGAGTGTGAGGCCCCTGAGTTCAAGCCCTGGTATTGGCAATAGTAAAAAACAAAACAAAAACAAAAAACAAAAAAAGTACTCCAAGTACTCAAGCACATTTTAGACATTAAGGTCTCAAGTTTTCCCAACTGAACAAAATGAGTGTTTAACATTCAACCACCTTAATAATAATAATAGTTAAACTTCTGTAGCATGTAGCATGTAGCATGTTATATGCATAGGGAAATATTCTTTTTTGGGGGGGAGGATCCGGTCATTGGGCCTGAATTCTAGGCTTGGGCACTGTCCCTCAGCTCTTCAGCTCAAGGCTAGCGCTCTACCACTTGAGCCACAGCGCCACTTCCAGCTTTTTTTCTTTTTGCTTATGTGGTGCTGAGGAATCGAACCCAGGGCCTCAAACATGCAAGGCAAGCGCTCTACCACTGAGCCACCTTCCCAGCCCGCATAGGGAAATATTCTAAGCACTTTTTTTTTTTTTTTGGTTGGTCGTGGGGCTTGAACTCTGGGCCTGGGCACTGTCCCTGTGCTCTTCAGCTCAAGGCGAGCTCTCTACCGCTTGAGCCACAGTGCCACTTCCAGTTTTCTAGTGGTTTATTGAAGGTAAGAATCTCATGGATGTTCCTGCCTGGGCTGGCTTTGAACCTCGATCCTCAGATCTCAGCCTCCTGAGTAGCTAGGATTACAGGCGTAAGCTACCAGTGCCCGGCTTTAAGCACTTTTTTTCTAATAACTCATTTCACCTTGCAACTATTTTATAAAATAAGTACTATTATATATAAATACTATTATATATGCTGTTATATATTATTATGTATAAATACTATTATTATATATAAAAAGTATAATATATTATTACTATATGATTTATTATTATTTTTATTTTACAGATGAGGAAACTGAGCACAGAAGGTCTGGCTCTAGAGATTGTGCTCTTCATCTTCAGCAGAAGAAAGATAGATATTTCAGATATATAAAGACCAAAAACTAAAGAAACCTCAAACACAAACCACCAATGGTTTCAGATGTCATTCACTGAGACAACCAGGCCAAACCAACTGAGTTTTGCAAATTAAAGGAAATGGATGCTTCTAGCCCAACTAATACTATGCAAGTAGGTAGAAGCACTTAACAAATGCATCCTAGAAAAATGCCAGCAAGATAAGGATGGAAAGAAAAGTGAACAAAGCCCACTCTTCATGACAATAAAATAGTAATGATAAAACAATAAAAACTCAACATTTTTCTAGATAAATCTACCATCTTGTTGACTGATAAAGAGTTCTTTCTTTCTTTCTTTTCTTTTCTTTTTTTTTTTTGCCAGTCCTGGGGCACTGTCTCTGAGCTTCTTTTGCTCAAGGCTAGCACTCTACCCTTGAGCCACAGTGCCACTTCTAGCTTTTTGTTTATGTGCATGAACCCAGGGCTTCATGCATTCTAGGCAAGCATTCTACCATTAAGCCACATTCCCAGGCCAGGAGAAGAGTTCTTAAGAGTCAAAGAATGTAAGAGTAGCTGGCACCAGTGGTTTATGCCTATAATCGTAGCTACTCAGGAAGATGAGATCTGAGGACCCAGGCAGAAAAGTCCAGAGACCACCAAAATAAAAGCCAGAAATGAAGCTGTGGTTCTTGGTAGAGTGCCAGAAACAGTGACCAGGCCCTGAGTTCAAGCCCCAGGACCAACACAAACAACACACACCAAAAGAATATGTATGTACCATCATTAAAAGATTTTTCACAGCCCAGAAAAAAAATATATTTGAAGCAACTTCTGCCTACCCACCTACCACAATAATACAGGAAAACTTTTCAGTCTCTCAGGAAAGGGAGAGGCAAAAAAAAATCTTAGAACTAAAGGCAAATGAGGCTTCAGTTTAAGGCACATGTGGTCACTAAAATAATTTCACAAACTACTCAGCTGTGGGCACCAAAAAGCAAATAACCAGCATACAGGGAGTGCTGGCAACCTCATACAAGCTTCACATTTAAACAAGGCACCAAATAAGGGAAGGATTCTGGTGCATCAACTCCTAGGAAAAGTGTTTCAAGTTAAAAATGGCTATTCAGGTTTGGATGTGAACCTCTGTATCTGTTCTTTATCAAAAGAGGCAACTGTACCTCACTGGCAGCTAACAGCAGAAAGAAGAAAACTTAGAACAAAAATGTATTACACAGCGACAACAAAAGTCTAGTACAGCCTGTCATTTACCTTGACACCAAAGACAAAGTTACATACAGAAGTTCTGGGATTCCACATCTGACCTGAAGCAAGCATGTGCAGATATAAGCAGGCCACAATGTTATTCTCCCTCCAACAAGATTAAGGCCAAGATCAAAATACTTTTGATAGAGACTCAGTTTCAACTAGTGAAAATAGTGACTAAAGGCAAGGCTGACTTCCAAACAGATTTTTGTCAGTCTTACCTTTTCTCACACCCAAACTATCAATTTTAAAACAACAACAATAACCACATATCACAGGGAGCTCATGCCTGTAACCCTAGTTACTCAGGAGGCTGAGATCTAAGAATCAAAGTTCAAAGCCAGCCTGAGCAGGAAAGTCCATGAGACTCTTTTCTCTAATTAACCACTTAAAAACTGGAAGTGGAAGATCTGGGAAGGTGGCTCAGTGGTAGAGCGCTTACCTTGCATGCCTGAGGCCCTGGGTTCGATTCCTCAGCACCACATAAGCAAAAAGAAAAAAGCCGGACGTGGTGCTGCGGCTCAAGTGGTAGAGCTCTAGCCTGGAGCTGAAGAGCTGAGGGACAGCGCCCAGGCCCAGAGTTCAGGCCCCACAACCGGACCCAAAACAAAAACAAAAAAAAACAAAACTGGAAGTGGAGCTGTGGCTCAAAGTGGTAGAAACTTGAGCAAAAAAAGCTCAGGGACTGTGTCCAGGGTCTGAATTCAGGCCCTGTGACTCACCAAAAAAAAAAAAAAAGAGAGAGAGAGAGAAAGAGAGAGAGAAGAAAAAGAAAGAAAAAATATCAAATCAGATGCCAATAATCCTAACTACGCAGGAGGCTAAGATCTGAGGATCACAGGTTGGAGCCAGCCCAAGCAAGAAAGTTTATAACTTTTATCTCCAATTAACTATCAAAAAAAGCTGAAGTAGAGCTATGGCTCAAGTGGTAGTAGCCTTGAGCAAAAAAGCTCAGGAATAGCACCCACACCCCTGAGTTTAAGCCCCAGTCCAGGGAAAAAAAAGAAAAAACTCACAACTCAAACACCTTTTGAATCTCTCTATCTTTAACTTATCTTCCAAGTTTTTCATTCATTATTCTTATCTTCTCTTAACGAAAATCACTTTTTTTTTTTGGTCAGTTGTGGGACTTGAACTCTGGGCTTGGGCACTGTCCCTGTGCTCTTCAGCTCAAGGAGAGCACTCTACTGCTTGAGCCACAGCGCCATTTCCGGTTTTCTAGTGGTTTATTGGAGATAAGTGTCTCACGGATTTTCCTGCCTGGGTTGGCTCTGAACCTAGATCCTCAGATCTCAGCCTCCTGAGTAGCTAGGATTACAGGCGTGAGCCACTGGCGCCTGGCTAAAAATTACTCTTTACATGGATACCAGAAAGCAAGGAAAGCATGGAGAGAGAGAGAGAGAGAGAGAGAGAGAGAGAGAGAGAGAGAGAGAGAGAGAGAGAGAGTGTGTGTGTGTGTGTGTGTGTGTGTGTGTGTGTGTGTGTGTGTGTGTGTGTTCTAGTCCTGTTACTGTTACCATTAGAAGAAAAAGAAGGGAAAAAAGAATAAAAATGATACAAGTATAAAACCACAAGTGCACTCAGTTTGTGACAATTTATCAACTTGAATCTGTACTTTTTTCCTGCCATATATCACACTGCAATTTCTTCTTCTGTTCTGTAAAAAGGTCCTATTCTAATAGACAATATCCTTTCTCATATGTGCTAACCCCAGCAATTCGAACTGTAGGGTAGTAAAAATTAAGGTGATTGTGCTAGAAGTTTTTCACTCTACCCCGTATATACTTACCCCCACCACAATCCTAACTCTGATGTGGTCAAAATTAAAAGTAAAAAGTTTAAAATTTTGTAGGTTCTACTTGGGTGCAGAAACCTGCATTGGTGTTAAATAGCAAATTGATCCCTATTTCACAGAAGCAGAAAAAAAAATTCCTTTATGAATAAAGGAATCTGTTAATAGAAAAATTTAAATATATATTCCAGGGCTGGGAATGTGGCTTAGTGGTAGAGTGCTTGTCTAGCATGCATGAAGCCCTGGGTTCAATTCTTCAGTACTACATAAACAGAAAAGGCCGGAAGTGGTGCTGTGGTTCAAGTGGAAAGTGCTAGCCTTGAGAAAAGGAAGCTTAGGGACAGTGCCCAGGCCCTGAGATCAAGCCCCAGGACTGGCAAAAAAAAAGGAGAAAATATTCTAGAGTGGGGAGTGGTAAGCAGGAGAAAATGAGGGAGGGGATAACAGTGTTTAAAAAGAAATGTAGAGGGGGGCTGGGAATGTGGCTGAGTGGTAGAGTTTGCCTTGCATGCAGGAGGTCCTGGGTTCCATTCCTCAGCACCAGATAAGCACAAAAAGCTGGAAATGGCGCTGTGGCTCAAGTGCTAGAGCACTAGCCTTGAGCTGAAGAGCTGAGGGACAGCACCAGGCCCAGAGTTCAGGCCCCATGACCAAAGGAAAAAAAAGAAAAGAAATATAGGGGGGCTGGGAATGTGGCTTAGTGGTAGATTGCTTGCCTAGCATACATGAAGCCCTGAGTTCAATTCCTCAGTACCACATAAACAGAAAAATCCAGAAGTGGTGATGTGGCTCAAGTGGTAGGGTGCTAGCCTTGAACAAAACCAAGAAACTCAAGGACTGCCCAGGCCCTGAGTTCAAGCCGCAGGAGAAAGAAAAGAAAGAGAAAGAGAAAGGAAGGAAGGGAGGAAGGGAGGAAGGGAGGGAGGGAGGGAGGGAGGGAGCAAGGGAGCGAGGGAGGGAGGGAGAGAAAGAAAGCAAGAAAGAAAGAGAGACAGGAGGGAGGGAGGATATTCATTACCATACTTGTGTAACTTTACCTCCCTGTTCATTACCTTTACAATAATTTTTTTTGGTCCAGTCGTAGGGCCTGAACTCTGGGCCTGAGCACTGTCCCTCAGCTCTTCACCTCAAGGCTAGCGCTTTACCACTTGAGCCACAGCGCTACTTCCAGCTTTTTTTAATTCTGCTTATGTGGTGCTGAGGAATCGAACCCAGGGCCTCACGCATGCAAGGCAAGCGCTCTACCACTGAGCCACCTTCCCTGCCCCTAAATAAATTTTTAAAAAGAATACATTCCAGAAGATCTGCACTGACCTGAAGGGATAGCATCTCATAGTACCAAGGGCATCTATTAATGCCTTATTCAGCCTTCTGATATATGTCACTTTTAGGTATTTTAAATGTCATACTGTTTAACAGATCTGTCCAGAATTGCAAAGGAAAACCTGCCCAAGAAATTCCTCAGAGAAAATGTCAACTGCCTCAAAAAAGTTTGCTTTACAAATTAGGACCTCACATCACAAAGTACAAGTCAGTTCAAAGTAGTACAAGTCAGTTCAAAATTTCATTAGACAGAAGTAGATTTTAGCGTCCTTACCAAAAAACACTCAAGAAAAATGCAAATATAAATTCTTACCCAGTTTCTCTTTTCCTTGTGCTTCACTAGATAGTCCTACTACATATATAAAGAGCAAGATCAGGACTTATTGCCAATGGTTACAACACAAAGCAGAACCTATTCCTAAGCCAAGCTGGGTTTGGCTCAGAAAGCTTCCCAGAATGATGGAAGGCCATGACTTTAAGATGAGTCAACTTTAGCTAATGCATAAAATAAAACAGGGGAGAACTATTTGAAGGATTCACTTCTAAGCTTGGGCCAAATCAAAAGCCTAAATCTACTTTGTGATGAAATCTCAGTTCCAAATGAGATAGCATCAGTGTGGACATCTGTATCATGACCTAAGGTATTCCAATAATAGACTCTCAGCTAGGAATTTCAGAAGCAACCATTCTTTGCAGGTTTTCTCTTGTTTTTGGCAGTACTAGGGACTGGACCTCATGCATATTAGACAAGTGCTGTTACCAATGAGCTATATCTCACCAGCTCTTTTTGTTGTTGTTCTTTTATTTTTGTGTGTGTGAAATAAGGTCTTGCTATATAGTTAAGGCAAGCCGCCAACTTGTAATTCTCCTGTCTGGAATTATAGGCTTGAACCACCATACTTGTCTTCTATCGATTTTTAACCACACAATTTTATTTATTTGCCAGTCCTAGGGCTTGAACTCTGGGCCTAGGAGCCATTCCTGAGCTTCTTTTGCTCAAAGCTAGCACTCTACCAGTTGAGCTATAGTGCAACTTCCAGTTTTTTCTGAGTAGTTTATTGGAGATAAAGAGTCTCATGTACCTTCCTGCCTGGGTTGGCCTCAAACCATGATCCTCATATCTCAGTCTCCTGAGTAGCTAGAATTACAGGTGTGAGCCACCTGTGCCCAATCCACATCATGTTTTTATCTTTACTGTTCCTTCCTAGCTACACTTAAAGAATGTCCATTCTTGAAAATTAAGAACACAAACTATCTTCTGTGACTTTTCCTAGTCATCCATTGTCAATCTTTCTTCTCTATATTACCTCTGTAACAGTATACCTGTTTATATTAGTACACTTGTAACATTTTATCACAGCTATTTATTTATATATGTTTTTCTTACTATACTGTACCTCTAAGGAAAGCATCTTGATACACAAAGTGCCTACAATAATAATTAACATATAATATTTATGGAAACTACCTAAATGGGAAAAGGTGATCAGAGATAATCAGAATCAGAGAGTGCTAGCTGACCTAAGAAGGGGTTTTACAACTGAATAAGCAAGTGAAAAGAGAAAAATGTTCATATTAAACTGTGAAGCCAACAGTGGCTCATGCCTGTAATCCTAGCTATGAATAGCTGAGAACAGGAGAACTGCAGTTGGAAGCCATTGCAGACATAAACACAAGACTCTCTTCTCAACCATGAAATGGGACACAGGGGCATATGCTTGTCATCTTTGCTATGTGGAAGGCTAAAATTGGAAGGATCTCAGTTCAAGGCTAGCCCTAGGAAAAAAAAGTTCTCGAGAGACAATTTCAACAAAAGAAACTGGGGATGGTGATACATGCCTATCATTCCAGCTACAAGAAGTGAAAATAGGCAGATTGTGGTCCAGGTCTGGGTTTCGGCACACCCTATCATAACATAAACAGTACAAAAAAATGGGTGGGAGGTATGGCCAGGCCATGGAATACAGCCTAGCAATTGAGAGCTCCTGGAATTCAAAAAAGAAAGGGAAAACAAAAAGCAAAAACAAACAAAAAAACAACTGGTGAAGCCAGTTATTTAAGGCAATTTACAAAAGTATATGCTATGTTTTAAAAATGTATTTTATTTTTTGTCAGTCGTGGGGCTTGAACTCGGGCTCGGGTCTGGGTGCTATCCCTCAGCTCAAGGCTCAAGGCTAGAGTTCTACCACTTGAGTCACAGCACCACTTCCAGCTTTTTCTTTATGTGGTGCTGAAGAATTGAACCCAGGGGGGCTGGGAAGGTGGCTCAGTGGTAGAACGCTTGCCTTGCATGCCTGAGGCCCTGGGTTTGATTCCTCAGCACCACATAAGCAAAAAGAAAAAAGCTGGAAGTGGTGCTGTGGCTCAAGTGGTAGAGCGCTAGCCTTGAGCTGAAGAGCTGAGGGACAGTGCCCAGGCCCAGAGTTCAGGCCCCCAAAAAAAAAAAAAGAATTGAACCCAGGGCCTCATGCATGCAAGGCAAACACTCTACCACTCAGCCACCTTCTCAGCCCCAAAAAAGGATTTTTAAATAATATAAAGAAGTCACCAGTAAGTCTGATACTTATTAGAGGAAGTTACCAGCATAGCTATAATATCTGGAACAATTGAAATAGAGAATCACTATGAATTGTAAGTTCAGAAATGTGAATGGGATTTTTTTTTAAAGCCTATACAACTATCTCTAGTACTAAAAGGAGAAATTCCCACAGCTGATACCATGTAATACAAATAGCAATGATTCTCCAGGTCTCTGTTATTATTTGCCATAATACAGGATGATTATACACCAAAGGACATATTGGTAAAAAGTAACACTACTGGTAATGAACATGTTTCCTAGTTACATAGCTCTGTGATGGTTCTAGGCATGACTGATATGTAAATATAATAGAGATGCCTTACAATTCCCATAATAGATGTTCAACAGATACTGGATCCATGGATGGAAGATTAAAAAAAAAAAAAAAGAAAAGAAAAGCCAAGCACTGGTGGAACATCTGTATTAGCTACTTAGGAGGAAGATATCGGAGAATTACAGGTGAAGATAGCCTGGGCAGAAACGGTCCATAAGACACTCGTCACAACCACCAAAAAGTAGAGCACCAGCCTTGAACAAAAAAGCTAAGGGATAATGCCCTGGCCCTGGGTACTGGCACTAAAATAATAAAATAATGATGGTGAAAATTCTTAACAATAAAAAGTGAGGCCAAATATATTTTCTAAGCACTTAAGCATCAAAAACATAGTCTAGATATTATTTTTAATTACTTCAGGTCTAGAGTCTATATATACTAATTCTCAAGAGACTAAAACAAAGCAGGAATTTCAAAACTAAATATTTTTGAGTAAAGCAAAAGGTTTTCAATAGGGAAAAAACCCAGAGAATCCTTCTAAAGTTTAAAAAAAAAAAAGTCCACAAACAGGGGGATGACCAAGAGCCAAGGAAACAATTATTCACATTCTCTATTATAGCCCAAATGTTATTTTACCATAGTGAAATAAGGGAAGAGAGATGGAATACTGCAACTTTTAAGAACAAAAAGGGATTATAGAATGACAGAATTGCAGGTATATTTCCCCAAGAGTTCAATCAGAAACAAACAAAAAAAAAAACACAGAAAATTATGAGAACCAGGTGCTGATGGCTTGTGCCTATAATCCTAGCTACTTGGGAGGTTGAGACTTGAGAATCAAGGTTCAAAGCCAGTCCAGACAGACTTATCTCCAATTAATCAGAAAAAAAGCGAAAAATAGAAGTGGCTCAAGTGGTAGAGTGCTAGTCGTAAGCAAAAAAGCTAATAAGAGCAAGAGGCCCTGAATTGGAGGAGAAAAATGAAGAAGAGGAGGAAGAGGAGGAAAGGGGGAAAAAAAGATGGAAGAGGAGAAAAAAGAAAAAGAAGAAGCCAGGTGTCAGTGGCTCATGCCTGTAATCCTAGCTACTCAGGAGGCTGAGATCTGAGGATCAAGATTCAAAGCCAGCCCAGGCTGGAAAGTCCATTAATCTCTTATGTCCAATAAACCACTCAGAAAACCGGAAGTGGCTCTGTGGCACAAGTGGTAGAGCACTTGCCTTGAGCTGAAGGGCTGAGGGATAGCACCCAGGTCCAGAGTTCAAGCCCCAAGACCAACAAAAGAAGAAAGAAAAAGAAGGAAGGGTTTGGGAAGGTGGCTTAGTGGTAGAGTGCTTGCCTAGTATGCATGAAGCCCTGGGTTCAATTCTTCAGTATCACATAAACAGAAAAAGCTAGAAATGACACTGTGGCTCAAGTGGCAGAGTGCTAACTTTGAGCACAGAGAGACTCAGGGTCAGTGCTCAGACCCAGAGTTCAAGCCCCAGGACTGGCAAAAAAAAAAAAAGGGGGGGGGAGAGAAGAAAGAGGTGGAGAAGGACAGGAGGTGGAAGGGAGGAAGAAAATCATGAGAAAGACAACATGGGGAAAACAAAAAGGTCAGTGTAGTCCTTCAACCCAAATAACAGTATGTTATATAACGTGATCTGATCCTATCACCTTACTACTGTATTCCTTCCTATAGAAGCTACAAACTGAGCAAGATGCAATGTGTAACACTCACTCTTATTTGGAAGGCTCTTCACAGACTGGGAGTTGGATCCTAAGGGACGATTTATAGTTACATACATTCCAGTTGGCTGGAACTCAGCAGCTGATTGCTCCCTTGTCTAACTTGGTAAAGAGCCAAAGGAGGACTTTCTCAGTCAACCCTTCCAGGCTGGAACATTCTCTAACATTCTCTGCATAAAACTGGATATCAGGTTATTCATAAGATGCCAAAATGATATCTTTACATTGGCTTTGAACAAATCTCTGAAGTACACCACACAGGTTCCCACAAACCTCCACATCATCTAGACATTAAGGCCAAAGACAGCTATTTCTCAGAGGAAAATACAATACTTTTCAAAGTATGTGCAACAAGAAAAAAATCTTTCATGAATTACAAACCAATCTCATTGATTCTTAAAATGGATGAAAAGGCCACAAACATATTCAAAATGGTTTCCTTAAAATATTTTATTCTGTTTTTGGAACAATCCTTTCCACTCAAGTTCTCTCTCACTATTGTTGATCTATGCCATGAATATGTAAACCCAAGACTGCTTCTCTGAGAAGAAATGAAAAGAAAATCTTATGGTCTATTTCTTGACATATTTTTTAAAATCTTACCAAGCTTGGAAATCAGTGGTTCTCAATCAGAACAGGACTATTCTTCTCAGGAAGTGTTTGGAAATGTGTGTGGACCACTATGGGCATTTAGCAATCTAGTGAGCAGGGCCAGGAATGCTAAATACCCTGTAATGGCAGGCCTACAAAATGACCTGTATGCCCTCAAAGGGCTCTCAAAGTAATCAGTATCCTAACGGAAACACCTCAGCAAAACTGACTCCTCTCCTAGCTCCTAAAGAAAGTGATACAAACTTTTTCTGCAAGAGGTCAGAGTAATTTAGACTTAGTAGGGGTCTTTATCATAATTCTTTATAATTTTAAACTTTTATTGGGGGGGGGTCCAGTCGTGGGGCCTGAACTCTGGGCCTGGGTGCTGTCCCTCAGCTCTTCAGCTCAAGGCTAGCGCTCTACCACTTGAGCCACAGTGCCACTTCTGGTTTTTTCTGCTTATATGGTGCCGAGGAATTGAACCCAAGGCCTCATGCATGTAAGGCAAGCACTCTACCACTGAGCCACCTTCCCAGCCCAAGAGTGGTTATATTCTTACATAAAGAGTTTAAAATTGGGGCTGGGAAGATGGCTCAGTGGTAGAGTTCTTGCCTTGCATGCATGAGGCCCTGGGTTCGTTTCCCAGCACCACATAAGCAAAAAGAAAAAAGCCGAAAGTGGCGCTGTGGCTCAAGTGGTAGAGCGCTAGCCTTGAGCTGAAGAGCTGAGGGACAGCACCCAGGCCCAGAGTTCAAGCCTCCTGACCAACAGACAAAAAAAAATATATATATATAACCACTCTTAGCTTACAAGGAATTGAGAAGTTTTTGTCTACCTTGTTTAAGCATTACCAGATTCATTTTGGTCTGTTTACATTAACTTAAAGATGTTGGTAACACCCAGGGCTACTTCAGAGTTAAAAGGAAATGACAGCTACTCCAGAGGCTAAGGAAAAAGGAAAGGATCTATCTATCTCTTATGCTTGGAGTTTGAAACCACCCTGGGCAACATAAATAGACTCTATCAATAACAACAACAATAACAACAATTTAAAAATAATCCAGGAATGGGGACACAGTCCTCTAATCCTAGCTGCCTGGAGGGTAGAAGCCAAGAGAATCTTAAGTTCAAGACTAGCCTGGGTAAAAGTTTGAGACCCTTGTCTCAAAATAACTATAACAGCTTACACTAAGCAAAAGGAAAGAAACGTAAATATCACTTGATGAAGAAGAAATAATTGTACTGTAGAGCTTATAGAATTCACAAACTTTATAGACCATGATAACGACAATTTGCCTTGTGAAGGTTAAAATGTGTTTATGACTTTAACTAAGTATCACTATTCCATAATACTGTGGAATATGTGAAATTTATGTAATTACCTAATCTCAATTTTTAAAAAAAGAAAAAAACAATTAAAGGGGGGGAGGGGCTGGGAATGTGGCTTAGTGGTAGAGTGCTTGCCTAGCATGCATGAGGCCCTGGGTTCAATTCCTCAGTACCACATAAACTAAAAAAGCCAGAAGTGAGCTGTGGTTCAAGTGGTAGATTACTAGCCTTGAGCAAAAGAAGCTCAGGGATAGTGCCCAGCTCCTAAGTTCAAACTTCAGGACTAGCAAAAAAAAAGGCGGGGGCAGCTGGGGCTTGACTCAAATGGCACAGCACTTGCCTAGCATTTGAAAAGCCCTGGGATCAATTTCTAGTACAGTGGAAAGGAAAGAGGTAGGGAAAGGAATGAGAGGGGAAAGGAAAGAAACCAAGGGGAAGGGAAAGAAAAAGGAAAGAAGGAAGAGAAATGGGAGAAGGAAAAAGAAAGTTAATTGCTAGGTTGGAGGCATGGCACCTGTGCTGCAATTATCTAATAAACAAAGTCCTGAGCTCAAAGCCCAGAACTACCAAATAATTAAAATAAAATGTGATGGAATATATTTTAAATGACTCTAATAGCATATAGTACACAATTTTAAAGAATGAAATAAGGGCTGGGAAGATGGCTCAACGGTAGAGTGCTTGCCTTGTATCCATGAGGCCCTG
>NW_012267247.1:7736296-7747038 GCF_000151885.1 Dipodomys ordii
AAGGGTAAACAAAGGAGGAGGCTGCAATGCTTGGTAAGAAATGTACGCATTATCCTGCCCATGCAATTATAACCCCTCTGTACAGTATTTTCACAAATAAAATAAAAAAAAAAGACTAAAACAGGAATGTAAAAAGGGGTTTGGGGACTTAGCTCAGTAGAGAGCACATGCCTATCAAGTGCAAGGCCCTGAGTTTAGTCCTCAACTCTACAAAAATAAAAAAAAGACGGAAATAAGAGTTCTAATCTATTAATAATTACCTAGTTTCCTCCTTTTCCCAAGTGCACTTCAGTTACCACATGTTTACCTTTTTTTCTTTAACTTAAAAAACTAACATTTGCCAGGTACTGATGGCTTATGCTTATAATCAGAGCTACTCAGGAGACTGAGATCTCAGGATCTCAGTTGGAAGCCAACCAGAACAGAAAATCCAAAAGACTTTTATCTTCAATTAACAAGCAAAAAGTCAAAAGTAGAGATGTGGCTCCAGTGGCAGAGCACTAACATGAGCACAAAAAGCCAAGTGAGAGCCAAGGGCCTGAGTTTAAGCCCCAGGAGCAGCGCACACACGCATGAACACATTCACATGCATGCGCCCTCCCCAACCCCCCACACACACATATACACCAGCTGGGTGCTGGTGGCTCACACCTGTAATCCTAGCTACTCAGGAGGCTAAGATCTGAGGATTGCAGTTCAAAGTCAGCCCGGGCAGGAAAGTCCGTGAGACTATTATCTCCAATAAACCACCAGAAAACCAGAAGTGGCCCTGTGGCTCAGTAGTAGAGCACTAGCCTTGAGCTAAAGAGCTGAGGAACATCGCCAGCCCAGAGTTCAAGCCTCATGACCAACAACAACAAAAAACATTTTATTGAGAGCAAGTTCAATTTCTTTCAATAGAACATAAAAGATAGTGCCATAGGGCTGGGAAGGTGGCTCAGTGGTAGAGTGCTTGCCTTGCATGCATGAGGCCCTGGGTTCGATTCCTTAGCACCACATAAGCAGAAAAAGCTGGAAGTAGCGCTATAGTTCAAGTGGTAGAGCTCTAGCTTTGAGCTGAAGAGCTGAGGGACAGCGTACAGACCCGGAGTTCAGGCCCACAACCAGAGAAAAAAAAAAAAAAGATAATGCCATAAATTTCCTGTTATTTCAAATGATACACAGTGTTCACTTTTCATAATGGCTTGTGTGCTTGGTATCTCCTAAATCCTTTCTCTAGAAACAGCTCAAACATAGAACTTGCATTTATGGTACAATTCATTATATTCTTTCCCAACCTGTTCCTACTGCATATTCCTCATGTATATTCCTCATCTTAATTACAATGTACTTACTCAACCTGCAACAATTGCATGTTTTCCCCTTCTTCACATCAGTTTATTCAATGCTTCATGCCAAATCAATTTTAAAATTGACTCTCAATCCCATCCCATCTCTACATGACTACAGTCCCTCATGTTTTCTTCTGAGTGTTCACTTTCAAACACATTATTTAACAAAGTACACACAATGTCTCTCTCTACTCTCTTTAGGATGTATTGCTTCCTATTTGCTATGCGTGCCACTCAAAAGAAGTCTCTTTACAATTATTGTTAACATTTTCTAAAATGTCTAAACCAAACCAAAGCCTGGAAATTCTGACTGGTATCTGGGTCCTGACTTTCCGGATGATAACTAAAGGTCACGTGAGGTGGAAAGTGGCCTGTGGGTAACACAGAATACACACATGCACGCGAACAGGATATATTGGTAATCTGGCTTCCTGAGACCTGGTAAGTTGTGAGAGTTCTCATCAACACCCTTGGGGAAGATGAAAAACCTTGAGTTGGGAAATGCTACATTTTAAAAAATATTCATTCTTAGATTTCTGACTAGCATAGATTAAGAGAGTACACCTTTTTTTTCTTCTTCTGCATTTTACTTGTCTAAAAATACAAATACAAAAATATAAACACAGCAAGTATATATCTGAGGAGGCTTCTTTACAGGGTGGAAAATGGTCTTTGCAGCATAGTTTATGTCACGTCTCAAGCTCAGAAAGATGAAGAATGTGGTTTCAGTGTTTAACCAACCTCAACTGCACCTTGGCACTGTTTCTTTCTCCAGAGAACTTTAGAGGAAAGAAACCAACCTCACATCTTGAAATGAACAGCCAGGATAAAAATAAAGGCCTGAAGTGGTTTGGTGACCGAGGTCATACAGGGTGCTACGGGTCTGTAGATGGGGCCAATGTGCTTTGAGAAACTTCTACTCACTGCCAACCACACAGCTCAGTCCTAGGGTCCAGCAGGGGTCTAGGCAAGGACTAGAGATTGTTCTTCACAGCATATTTTATATTATCTGAAAATGCAGTCCTAATTCTGATCTTTGACAATAATCTCACCAAGCGGTTTCTTATAATATAAAAAACCACAGCCATCTGGAGCTTTTTCTTATAGGATTCCTGTATCACTTGCTGCCAAATCTCCATTCACAAATGTATACTTTCAAATAGCTTCCAGGGTGAAACAGTACAGCAAAAGGTTCATACTAGAAACTGTTTTACAGAAGTAAGACCAAATAAGTAAAAAGAAGTCAAATCAAAACAATCCTAAAAAAAAAAAAAAAGCCACCTGTAACCCACCTAAAAATTAGTCAGAAATCTTATATCCATGAAGCCAAAACTTTATGACTTTCTCTGCCATGATAATATAATTATGAACCAATGAAATAATCAAGTTATCACAAATAAAACATTTGCTTACTAGTACAGAGACAAAACTAACATTTTACATTAAATCAGTGCTTAGGTTCTCCAGAGAGAGAAGCTTATTCAAAAGTTTAAATGGCACCAGCTCTGAAACTACGAACTTTTAAAAGCTCATGATATAAGTCTAAGAATTGGAACTCCAATTCAAGACAAGTCATCTTGTCTATGTTAGCAGTCTTCTAAACCGATACTCTGACTATATGGTACTGAAGGAGGGTATACCACCCACACACAGAAGTTTTCTTCTGTATTGTGGTATTGCAACAGCAGCAGTTCAAGTGTACAAACTATACTGGAAAGCAAGACAAATGATAGTCTAAAGAAAATGATACTTGTATAAGATACTCTTAAAAAAAAATTGCTAAAAACTGGTAGCTCATGCCTGTAATCCTAGCCACTCAGGAGGCTGACATTTGAGGATCACAGTTCAAAGCCAGCCAGGCAGAAAAGACAATGAGACTCTTATCTCCAATTAACTACCAAAAGCCAGAAGTAGAGCTGTGGTTTAAGTGTTAGAGCACTAGACTTGACAAAAAAGAAGCTCAGAGACAGTGCATAGCCCTTGAGTTCAAGCAGTAGGACTAGCACCAAAAAAAGTCCTCACTGGGAGAAAGCAAGGGAAAGGGTGACATTATCCAAAAAGAAAGGCACTACAATCCTTATAGGTGTGAAGCACCAAGCACAGCACTTCTCGAAGTGCTACAAAAAAAGAAAAAATGGTAGCGTGGGGGGAAGAAGGGGAATCAATCAGAAAAAAATCATTAGTAGTTCCACCACACACCATTGCCTTTCAGTGTTATAATCATTTCTGGACTCTAATTTAATATACTTAGTTAACTGACTGTCAGCAACAACCAAAAGGCCAAGTAGTAAGTAATACCCTTTGACCAGATTTCCAAAACGAGATAAAATACATCAAAAAGCAGTTTTGTTGAGTAAAGAATGCCCAGAGCCCTGGCAACATTGACTCTAAATAGCATACTTGGACAGGGGAAAGAGTTTACATGTGAATCTTAATAGACCACCACTGGAAGTTGAGGGTGGTATTCCTTCCCCAGGCTGATGTTCAACCCAAACCACATCTCAAGGCTGAAAACCAACAACCCACAAGCTTAACCTTTTGAACCATTCAGAGATCCATAGGCCACACTTGAAAGAGAGAAAGTAAAGTAGTTGGGACATTATTATCATTATTAATAACCAGATGCAGCTGAACATTGTTTATTCACAGGTCTAAACTTTAAGTGTGTGCTTGAAACTATGAGTTGTCAAAGCAGTAATTTCTATTAAAGCTAGTTGCTTTCAAAAGGGCAACTGATATAAACAAGCAACACACAAAAACGCTTAAATGGCCAGGCATGGGTGATTCACACCTGTAAACCTAGCTAGTCAGGAGGCTGAGATCTGAAAATCATGGTTCAAAGCCAGCCTGGGCTGAAAAGTCCCCATGAGACTCTTTATCTCCCATTAACCACCAGAAAACTACAAGTTACATTGTGGCTCAAAGTGGTAGAGCACTAGCTTTAAGCAAAAGAACTTAGGGAGCTGGGCGCTGGTGGCTCACACCTGTAATCCTAGCTACTCAGGAGGCTGAGATCTGAGGATCGTAGTTCAAAGCCAGTGCTGTCAGGAAAGTCTGTGAGACTGTTATCTCCAATTAACCACTAGAAAACTGGAAGTGGCTCTGTGGCTCAAGTGGCAAAACGCTTGCCTTGAGCTGAAGAGCTCAGGGACAGCACGCAAGCCTTGAGTTCAAGCCCCAAGACAAAAAAAAGTTTAAAAATATTTAAATGGTATTAGTAACTGATATAATTTTTTGGTGGTACCAAGTTTTGAATGCAGGGGCCTCACCCTTGCTAAGCTGGTACTCTACCACCTGAGCATACCTCCAGCCTTGCTATTGTTGCATATTTTGGAGATGGATCTAGTGAACTTTTTTGCCTAAACTGGCTTCAAGTCATGATCCTCCAGATCTCAGCCTCCAAAGTAGCCAGGACTTCAGTCGACCCACTGGAACCCAGCTGATATACATCTTTATAATGAGATATACAGTCATATTAAAAATATACTAGTGGGCTGGGAAGGTGGCTCAGTGGTAGCGTGCTTGCCTTGTATCCATGAGGCCCTGGGTTCGATTCCTCAGCACCACATAAGCAAAAAGAAAAAAGCAGAAAATGGCACTGTGGCTCAAGTGGTAGAGCGCTAGCCTTGAGCTGTAGAGCTGAGGGACAGCACCCAGGCCCAGAGTTCAGGCCCCACAACCGGATCCAAAAAAATAAAAAAATAAAAATAAAAATATACTAGTGTGGGGCACCCAGTGAAACATGCCACTTATTATGGCTATAATGCTAGCTACTCAGGAGGCTAAAATGTGGAGAATCTTAGTTTGAAGCCAATTCAGGAGGAAAGCTAAGAGATCTAAGTCCATTAACACTACAATGCCAGAATAAAGGCAAGGTTCAAGTGGGAAAGCACCAGCTGTGAGCAAAAATGCTGAGCAAAAACATGAGGCCTTGAGTTCAAGCTCCAGTATACATACACACCCCATAAACAGCATATGTACACAAACATATACATGCATACATATATATATACACATACATATATACAATAAGAAGATTGACAAGTGCCAGGCACTGGTGGCTCATGCCTGTAATCCTAGCTAGTTAGGAGGCTGAGATCTGAAGATAGAGGTTCAAAGCTAGCCTGGGCAGAAAAGTCTCCAATTAACTATTCAAAAACCAGACATAGAGCTGTGGCTCAAAGTGATAGGGCCCTCATCTTGAGCAAAAGAACTCATGAACAGCATCCAGGCCCAAGTGAAAGCCCCATAACCAACCACCACTACAACAACAAAAAGATAGACCAATGAAAAACAGTCAATTCTGCTATAATGCTCATTCCTAAGACCAAATGTAATAGGAAACACTTTGAGCATTGAGGAAGCAAGTAGATGTTTGCATAGTAATATTTCCTCTTACTTTCAAGGCAAGGAGAACACAGAAATGTAAGCAAGCAAATTTTGCTTAGGGGACTATCCAGTTTATGAGAGCACATGGTTGTGAGACTGTTGGTCAGTGAAGCAGCACTGGTCCATTGGAGTGTAAAGAATGAATAGATGTTAGCTAGCTCTTACCTCTACCTATGTTAAAAAGTAGGAAGTGGAGCTGTGGCTCAAGTGGTAGAGCACCAGCCTTGAGTGAAAGACATTTCACCTTGAAAAAAAAACATGGTTTGTGGAAACAGGCTTTGGAAGGGTTGCAACTTATTTTAAGTGATAGAAAGAAGGTTCCTTGAAAGTGAAAAGATTAAGTATAATGTTTTGTTTTGTTTTTTGCCAGGCCTGGAGCTTGAACTCAGAGCCTGGGCACTGTCCCTGACCTCCTTTTACTCAAGGCTAGTACTCTACCACTTGAGCCATAACACCACTTCAGGCTTTTCCTGTTCATATGGTACTAAGGAATCGAACCCAGGGCTTCATGCATGCTAGGCAAGCACTCTACCACTAAGCCACATTCCTAGCCCATAATTCTTCTATTTTTAACCTCTAGCAAATCAACTCTCATGGCTTCATTATCATCAACAAGAGGATGCTTTCAAAAATCTTCATCTCTGATCTAAATTTCCTTAAGCTTCAGACATTTGTTAACCCTGAATAGCTCTACTTCAATATCCCATGGGAATAATTCAACTTTATTCATCTTTATTCCCTATCTTATTAAATAAACCAGCAATTACCTTGTTTCCAAACCCAAAATCACAACTCCCTTTTGTCCCTTAGTTCCCCATATCTAATAAAGTCTATTAGAATCTGCTTTATTAATATACCTTATATCTGTTCATGTCTACCACCTCCAAAGACACTGCTTGGCTCATGTCTTGTTCACATTGAACTTGTATTACTCCCAGACACAACCAGCCTCTTGCAATCTCTGCGTATTTTTGTTCATTCTCTTTCTTATTCTCTCTTTCCTCCTCCCTCTTCTCCCCCCTTCCTTCATCTTTCTTTCCCTTCCTCGCCTTTCTCTGTCTCTCTCTTGTCTTTGTCTCTGTCTCTCTCTCCTCTCCTCTTCTCCTAACCTCAGGTCTTTGTATTGTTTTGTCTGGAATACACTTTACTATTCTGCTTTCCTTTCTCTTCTAGCTAATATCTATTCATTCTTTACACTCCAACTGACCAGTGCTGCTTCACTGACCAACAGTCTCACAACCATGTGCTCTCATAAACTGAGAGTCCCCTAAGCAAAATTTGTTACACTGTACTTTGCTTGCTCACATTTCTGTGTCCTCCTTGCCTTGAAAGTAAGAGGAAATATTACTATGCCTTTAGTGCCTGACACATTTTAAATACTCAATTACTATTTAGTGAGTAAATGAAGAGGACTTCTATATAAGCCTGGGATTTTCTACTGGTATTTCTCCTGGCTTCAAGGAAAAAGCCTAAGCACAAGAGTCATAAGAGTATATCTCATAAAAGGCTGATCACAGCTAGGTACCAGTGGCTCATACCTGTAATCCTAGCTACTCATGAGGCTGAGATCTGAGGATCACAGTTCAAAGCCAGCACAGGCAGAGAAGTCTGTGACACTCTCATCACCAACTAATCAGAAAAAGCAGAAAGTGGAACTGTGGCTCAAGTGGTAGAGTGCTAGCCTTGAGCAAAAAGGAGCTCAGGGACAGCGCCCAGGCCCATAGTTCGATCCCCAGGACCAGCAAAAAAAAAAAAAAAAAAGCTGATCATAAACCATACTAACCAATGTCCCCATGCTGCTTTAGTTCATTCTCTAAATATAATGCCAACCAACAGAAAAAAAAAATAAGTACAACATCCCAAAGGCTCTTTACCATCATTCTGGTGATGGCAGGAGAAAACAAAAAAACTCTAAGGTTATATATACTATATTCTACAGTGCCACACAGTGGTGAGCAAGAGAAGGACATAATAAAGACCTATAGTGAGACCAAAGATGTTATCAAAAAACTCAAGTGGCTGATATTCCCTGAGATTAGTGGGAATCTTTTGAGGACCACATCTTTATGAACTGGAACACCCAGGCTTAATGAGGTAGTCTGGCTCATTGCATAACTCTCAGGAACTTACATCACTAGGGCTCAGGCTTCCAAGCCCGTTCTCCTGCTCAGAATCCTTCCCAGACTCAGTGCCCTGGGAAGACCGGGAATGGGATGGATGAATCCAGATCTCCAGACGAGTGGTGTCATCTCCAACATGCCGGAAAGTAGACTTCTTTCCTTTCCGCCACTGATCAGGGCTCAGTTCAAATTCTTCATGTTGCTTCTTTTCCATCTGTTCTGCCTATAAAACAGAAGACACACACAAGCTCAGAGTCCCCTGGGATTCAGGTAACAAAAGAAAAGCTCATGCCCTTAATCCTAGCTACTCAGGAGGCTGGGATCTGAGGATCACAGTTCAAAACCAGCCCAGGCAGGAAAAGTCCATGAGGCTCTTATCTCCAATAAACCACCAGAAAACCAGAAGTGGCGCTGTGGCTCTAGTGGTAGAGTGGTCGCCTTGAGCTGAAGAGCTGAGGGACAGTGCCCAGGCCCAGAGTTCAAGCCCCATGACTGACAAAAAAAAAGAAAAGAAAATCCAGGTGCCAGTGGCTCACGCTGTAATCCTAGCTACTCAGGAGGCTGAGATCTGAGGATCGAGGTTCAAAGCCAGCCCGGGCAGAAATATCCGTGAGACTCTTATCTCTAATAAACCACTAGAAAACCGGAAGTGGTGCTGTGGCTCTAGTGGTAGGGCGCTCACCTTGAGCTGAAGAGCGCAGGGACAGTGCCCAAGCCCAGAGTTCAAGCCCCACGACTGACCGAAAAAAAAAAAAAAAAGAAAAGAAAAATTTTCACCTTTGTTTATAAGCTAAAGACTGTAAAAAAATTTTTACAAAGTCTTTCCTACTGTTCCTCTGCTTTGATTCATAAAAGTTGCTGTAGGACATGTGCACCCAGGGATTCTGAAAACACTCCTGAGCATGAATTTCAATCTGCACAAGAACTAACTGATAACCCATCATCACAGCTCAATGGGTCCACTTGAAGGTATTATTAGTTATTCCTAAAGACACAGATAAATAAATCCACCTGCATCCCCTCTTACCTTTCGCTTGGTCTCTTCAAACAAGCTCATTAGACTCTCCTTGGCAGTCAGGATAGGGTTGCTGGCAGCTAAGCTGCGCATATAATAATATACAGCATCAAGCTTCCTCCTCTGCAAAAAAAGGCCAGAGACAGTCAGCTGACTTTCTTTCTGACAACATGATGACACATATTCAGAAAATCAGAGTCTCTCCCCTAACTTGCTCCCCAAGTTGTAAGGAGTTCCATTAAGAAAACTAGAAAATTAGAATGTAATCCATGGGAAAAGGATGGAAGTTCAAAGCCAGACCAGGGCAGGAAAGTCCATTAGACTCAACTCCATTAACCACCAAAAAGCCAGAAGTGAAGCAGTGGCTCAAGTAGTAGAGCACCAGCCTTGAGAGAAAAAGCTAAGAGATAGCACCCTGGCCCTGAGTTTAAGACCTAGTACTGATAGAGAGGAGGGGAGGGGAGAGAGAAAGAGAAAAAAAAAAAGAGAGAGGGGAGAGGAGAGAGGAGAGGAAGGTTGAAATGTTGCTCAGTGGTAGATGGCTTGCCTAACATGCACAAAGTTCTAATGGAAGAAAAAAGTGGAAGGGAGAGAAGAATGGGAAGAGAATCAGACACAAAGAGGAGGAAGAATATCTGAAAGCTTCAATGTCTCTCTTACTTCCCATTCCTTTTCACTTCTTTCTGTAACTCTCTGAAAACACTTTTTTTTTTTCGGTTCGGTTGTGGGGCCTGAATTCTGGGCCTGGGCACTGTCCCTCAGCTCTTCAGCTCAAGGTTAGCGCTCTACCACTGGAGCCACAGCACCAGTTCTGGCTTTTTCTGCTTCTGTGGTGCTGAGGAATCAAACCCAGGGCATCATGCATGCAAGGCAAACATTCTACCACTGAGCCACCTTCCCAGCCCTGAAACACATTTAAAATACCAACTTCTGGGGCTGGGAAGGTGGCTCAGTGGTAGAGCGCTTGCCTTGCATGCCTGAGGCCCTGGATTCGATTCCTCAGCACCACATAAGCAAAAAGAAAAAAGCCGGTAGTGGCGCTGTAGCTCAAGTGGTAGAGTGCTAGCCTTAAGCTGAAGAGCTGAGGGACAGCGCCCAGGCCCAGAGTTCAGGCCCCACGACCAGACCCAAAAAAAAAAATACCAACTTCTCTCCACCAGCATCTTCTCATTCTTCATAGGTTCTAAGATCAACTGCTAATTGAATTTAGTCCTGATTTATTAAAAAGCAAGTCAATCTACAATGTTATCAGACACCTTGTACTCATATACTGTTATGTAGAATGGGAATGTCTTTGTACAACTACTTAAAAGATATAATAAGCCGGGCGCTGGTGGCTCACGCCTGTAATCCTAGCTACTCAGGAGGCTGAGATCTGAGGATCGCGGTTCAAAGCCAGCCCGGGCAGGAGAGACCGTGAGACTCCTATCTCCAATAAACCACCAGAAAACCGGAAGTGGCGCTATAGCTCAAGTGGTAGAGCGCTCGCCTTGAGCTGAAGAGCTGAGGGACAGCACCCAGGCCCAGAGTTCAAGCCCCACGACCAAAAAAAAAAAAAAAAAAAAAGATATAATAAAAAAATGTAAAAAGAAAAGCCATCTCTGGTGTGTACTGTGTTTCACACGTATTTCGATTTTGTACTTTCTGGTCTGGTCTATTGATCTGTCAGTCTTTTTACACTCTATACCTCATTTTAAAAAGTTATTGTAATTCTAAAGAGTATTTTAAAATCTTTATTACTAGTATTTAAATTATTTTCTTTCCTCAAAAATGTATCCTTGTGGAAGAGAATGAGGGAACAGTAGGGAAATGTATTTATTACCTGACTCAGGTAAATGTAACCTCTCTGTATATCACCTCTATAACAACAATAAATTTTTTTATATA
>NW_012267247.1:7747470-7752219 GCF_000151885.1 Dipodomys ordii
CACACACACACACACACACACACACACACACACACACACACCAGGGCACATGGATAAGGGCTTCTCTTTTAGCTATCTTTGCCTTCAAGGACAAGAATCTGTTTTGTTTTGGTGCTGGTTTGAACCCAGAGGGAAGTAGGAGGCAGAAAGGGAGGGGGTGTTGAACTCAGGCCCTTCCACTCTTGTTTGCTTTTCTGCTCGCTCACCACTTGAGTCATATCTCACACTTCCAGCTACAGTCAAGATTCTTAAAAGAATGGTGTTTACACTTTCATGATTGCTACCAGCTCACCTCTGATACCATCTAGCTTTTTTGTTTGTTTGTTTTGGTGCTGGTCCTGAGGCTTGAACTCAAAGACTGGACACTGTCCTTGAGCTTTTTTGCTTAAGGACAGTACTCCACCACTTGAGCCACAGCTCCATTTCCAGCTTTTTGGTGATTAATTGGAGATAAGAGTCTCATGAGCTTTCTTGCAAGGTCTGGCTTTGAACTGCAATCCTCAAATCTTAGCCTCCTGAGTAACTAGGATTACAAGCCTGAACCACCATCTGACTGCTATACTCTGAAATAAAAACAACTCTTGATAAAGACATTCAATCCAATAAACACTTTTTAATAATCTTGATTTTTTTTTCTTTTTTTTTTTTTGGTCAGTCATAGGGCTTAAACTCTGGGCTTGGACGCTGTCCCTCAGCTTTTCAGCTCAACGCTAGCCTCTACCACTTGAACTACAGCACCACTTCCGGTTTTCTAGTGGTTTATTGGAGATAGGAGTCTAAGGTCTTTCCTGCCCAGGCTGGCTTTGAACAGTGATCCTCAGATCTCAGCCTCCTAAGTAGCTAGGATTACAGATGTGAGCCACCAGCACCTGGCTTTGATGTTTGAAAACTATGCAATTGATAATTTTTCCCATTCTCACCTTAAAATTTTGATATTTCATGGGGCTGGGAAGTTGGCTCAGTGGTAGAGTGCTTGCCTTGCATGCCTGAGGCCCTGAGTTCGATTCCTCAGCACCACATAAGCAAAAAGAAAATAGCCACAAGTGGCACTTTGACTCAAGTGGTAGAGCACTAGCTTTGAGCTGAAGAGCTGAGGGACAGTGCCTAGGTCCAGAGTTCAGGCCCCATGACCAGACCCCCCAAAAAAAAATTTGATATTCCATAGAGCACTAGCCTTGAACAAAAGTGCTCAGGGATAGTTCAAGCCTGAGTTCAAGCCCCACTGCTGACAAAAATTAAATTAAGTAAATAAAATAAAATATCTGAAAAAAATAATGTGCTATCCCAGCCAGGAGCTGGTGGTTCACGCCTATAATCCTGGTGACTCATAATCCTGGTGACTCAGGAGGCAGAGATCTGTGGATTTGAAGCCAGCCGGGGCAGAATAGCCACTCAAAAAAATGGAAGGGGTGCTATGGCTCAAAGTGATAGAGCACTAGCCTTGAGCAAAAGAGGTCAGGGACAGTGACCAACCAACCCACAAACAAAATTTGATCTCCCATTTGAGTAGCCTTCCAAGTATCCCAACTTCTGCACAACTATCATCTACACAGTTATGGCTTCTGAATCTTTGTTACTAGCCTTTCTTGTGAGTTTCAAACAATTCAAAGTACCTTTTTTTTTCATTTTCAAATTCCTGCTAGATACTACACCTACTTTTATCTAAACTTAACCTGAGTTCTTCCTTTATAACCAGTCCATAATGCCACAAATTAGAATATAAACTAAATTCCTGATGCCTCCAATCTTAGCCCTCCTATCAAATGGGCTAGCAATTCAATTTTTTTGGGGGGGGGAGGGTCTGGTCGTGGGCCTGAACTCTGGGCTTGGGGGCTGTCCCTCAGCTCTTCAGCTCAAGGCTAGCGCTCTACCACTTGAGCCACAGCGCCACTTCTGGCTTTTTTCTTTTTGCTTAAGTGGTGCTGAGGAATCGAACCCAGGGCCTCAGGCATGCAAGGCAAGCGCTCTACCACTGAGCCACCTTCCCAGCCCCAGCAATTCAATTTTATTTCCTTATCTTTTTGGCTTTCTCTTCATACTCCACTATATGCCTCTTTCTATCACAATCAATGGTTATAACCTGACTTCCCTATCTCCACTCTTGCTGAACATCCACTTAAATGCATTATTTCACTCAAATGCTTAGTTCTAAGAACAACTCTATGTTACACATTTGCTAAAAAATCAACCAAGGACTCAACAATGAAGTCCCTACTTGTTAGCATGGCATTCAAAAGTGTGACCTAGTGTTAGAAACATTTCCTAAGTGGTGCAGTACTAGCAAAGTAAGCAAGCTAAGCAAGCACGAGGCCCTGAATTCAAACCCTAGGACTACACAAAAAAGTCTGATCTAGCCAAGTGCCAGTAGCTCACGCCTGTAATCCTAGCTACTCAGAGGCTGAGATTTGAGAATCAAGGTAGGAAAGTCCGTGAGACTCTTATCTACAATAAACCACTAGAAAATCAGAAGTGGTGGCTGTGGCTCAAGCGGCAGCGCACTCAGCTTGAGCTGAAGAGCACAGGGACAGCATCCAAGCCCAGAGTTCAAGCCCCACGACCCACAAAAAAGTCTGATCTAAGTTATGTGCCTATGGCTCACACCTGTAATTCTAGCTACTCAGGAGGCTGAGATCTGAGAATCAAGGTTCAAAGCCAGACTGAGTAGGAAAGTCCTGTGAGACTCTAATTTCCAATTAATTACCAAAAAGCTGAGAGCAGAAGTGGCAGAGCACTAGTCTTGAGCTAGGGATCTGAGGGATCTAAACTCAGGGATCTGAGTTCAAGACCCAGGACTGGCCAAAAAAAATAAATTAAAGTCCTTTTTTTTTGGTCTGTCATGGGACTTGAATCTAGGCCTGGGCTTGAACTCTAGTCCCTCAGCTCTTCAGTTCAAGGCTAACTCTCTACCACTTGAGCCACAGTGCCAATTCCAGCTTTTTCTGCTTATATGGTGCTGAGGAATTGAACCCAGGTCCTCATGTATGCAAGGCAAGCACTCTACCACTGAGCCACCTTCCCAGCCCCCCACTCCACTTTATAAATATCAGCATACTGAGCTCCTTGCACCTTCCCAATAACAGCTATTCTATCTATACTACTCCTACATTTGAAATGCCCAATCATATTTCAAGACTCAGTTTGGCTAATAACACTCAATAAAGCACTTACCTGAGTTCAATCCTCAAACCACAAAGGAAAAAAAAATGACCTAAATTGACAGTCTCTTTGTTTAAGGCCAGTTAGGGCCAGTTCTATCTTAATGCCACTTCACCATTCTATATATACTATTATGACATTACTATTGCTGGTTTCATCTCTGTACCTTACAATATTGTATCTTTTTCTCTGACATCCTCAACATCCAGTACAGTGCCTAGCCCTAGATCAATGCTTACTAAATGAATGAATAAATTTGAGATAAAAAAACTGACTTACTGTCTTGCGTAATGGCTTGCTACGAATGGCAAGACCATCCATGTAATCCTCCAGTTTGAACTTGTAAGTAACCTGCAGCTTCTGAAGCAAACTATCAAAGAAATCACTACCCTATAAAGAGAAAAAAATATCTGTTATTGACCTATTTTTATGCAATTTACTGAGTCAAATGACCCTCTCAAAAGTGCTCAGACATCCTATGTAAAGGGGAGCACATACAGTATTAGGCCGCCAAATGAGCACTAGACAAATTCATAGTGTAAACCTCTCCATGGTTTCAAAGTTTCAAACACACATACACATACACATACATATTCCCCTTCCTCCTCAACCCCCACCCCCAAAAGCCAAGGCATTCAGAAAGTTTCTAAGCTCAAAACTAACTTCCAGGGCTGGGATGTAGCTCAGTGGCAAAGCACTTGCCTAGCAAGTGCAACGTCCTGGGTTCGATCCCAATATCAAAAAAAGAAAAGACAAAAAAAAACTAACTTCCAATTGTCAGTAAGTTATCATCCTAAGGAAGTATAGTGGTATATCAGGCCTAAACTAAGAAAAAGTATAAAGTTTTCTGTCAATGTTCTGTATCTCAGGTAGTAAAAATCCATTATAAGACAATGCTAAAGCCGGGCGCTGTAATCATAGCTACTCAGGAGGCTGAGATCTGAGGATTGCAGTTCAAAGCCAGCCCAAGAAGGAAAGTCTGTGAGACTCTTATCTCCAATAAACTAGAAAACCATGAGTGGCACTGTGGCTCAAGCGGTTAGAGCGCTCACCTTGAGCTGAAGAGCACAAGGACAGCACCCAAGCCCAGAGTTCAAGCCCCACAACCAACCAAAAAAAAAAAAAAAGAAAGAAAAGACAATGCTAAAGCTTTTATCCTAAAAACAAAATGATGATTTACCTCATCCAAGAGCTCCAAGAGTCTGTTCCGAATCTGTTCTGGATTCTCAATATTTGGATCTTTAAGAAGCTGCCTGAACTTCTCAATTACCTGGTAGAAAGCATTCTTCCATAGGATTTGATCCACATTCTGATTATCAGAGAATTCAATATCTAACAGAATACAGCGCTCGTACAGCTGTAGCAGTTCAGCTCTGAAATAAAATACATGCAACCTCGAGCTCCAGATATATCACAGAAAAGGCTAGACCCAAGATTTAAATTTTCTGCAAATTCACCACTCTCTTGATAAGAAAACCAAAATGTGACCCGGTATCCTATTCACATTAGTTTCTATTCTGCGCAGCAGAGTGTCATTCCAAAGACAGTTATATGTAGGTAAATAGCATATCCCCACACATGCACACCTAAATT
>NW_012267247.1:7752269-7757048 GCF_000151885.1 Dipodomys ordii
CTGAGGACCCACCAGACTGCTTTCCAAAGTGGTTGTATAAGTGTACATTCCCACCAGTAGTGTAATAGGGTTCCTCTTTCTCCACATCCCCTCCAGCATTTGTCATTGGATGTGGGACATTCTGACTGGGGTAAGGTGGTATCTCAGGGTTGTCTTTATTTGCATTTCTTTCACCACCAGGGATGGTGAACATTTCCTCATGTGTTTCTTTGTCATTTTTATTTCTTCATCTGAGAAGTCTCTCTTTAGTTCCCTTGCCCATTTAGTAATTGGTTTGTTAGGTTTAGGAGGGATTAGTTTCTTGAGTTCCCTGTATATACTGGATACAACAATAAATTTTAAAAATATAAAAAAAAAAGCAAGCCAACCTAGAAGAGTTTAATTGGTTTGCAAAATGGAGATATTTATACAATGTGGCTCTTGGAAAGATTAAATTTTCCCAATACGTAGTTTAACACATTACTGGCACACCGTTTGTTAACTATTCTTAATATTTCTCCAATCCACCCTAATCTCTGATTATACCATTCACCTGATTTGAAACTTCATTTGTGTGTGTGTGTGTGTGTGTGTGCGCGCGCGCGCACGCACGTGTGGATGTGTGTGTGCCAGTCCTGGGGCTTGAATTTAGGGCCTGTGTGTTTCCTTTAAGCCTTTTTTCTGAAGGCTAGCAGCTCTACCACAATTCTACTTCTAACTTTTGGTGGCTAACTGGAGATAAGAGCCAGTGGCTCACGCCTGTAATCCTAGCTACTCAGGAGGCTGAGATCTGAGGATCGTGGTTCAAAGCCAGCCCAGGCAAGAAAATCCGTGAGACTCTTATCTACAATAAACCATTAGAAAACCAGAAGTGGTGCTGTGGCTCAAGTAGTAGAGCTCTCGCCTTGAGCTGAAGAGCGCAGGGACAGCGCCCAAACCCAGAGTTCAAACCCCACGACCGACCAAAAAAAAAAAAAAAATGAGCAAAGATTTCCTGCCCAGCTTAGTTTTGAACTACAATCCTTAGATCTCAGCCTCCTAGGTAGTTAGGATGACAGGCTCCAGAGGGAGCCAGGCTGAGACTGCATCTTATTGCTAGTACACTTGTAGATAGACTGGACTTCATCAAACTTAAGGAAGCTAGAGTCTTTCTGTGCGGGCTGGAGAAGCCCTATGTTCCGCGTCCAACAACAAAAACAAAAACTTTTATGCGTGAAATAAAGGTCTAGTATCTATAACATATAAAGAACCCTTCTTAAACCTAAAAAATCAAGTCAGCTCAAAGTCCATGAAATTCTTATTTCCAATCAGCAAAAAACCAGAAGTATAGATAAGGCTCAAGTGGTAAAGTATCAGCCTTCAGCAAAACAAGCCAAGCAAGAGCACAAAGCCCTGAGTTCAAGTCCTATACAGGAACAAAAAATAAAAAATAAATCTACAAAATAATCTTGCAAGCTATTACAACAGCTGAAATTGAAAAATATTGCCCATAAGACACTGGTGAGAGGAAATGGCACTATAGCTCAAGCGGTAGAGTGCTTGCCTTGAGCTGAAGAGCTGAGGGAAAACGCTCAGGCCCAGAGTTCAAGCCCCACGACCAACAACAAAAAAAGAGACACTGGTGAGAATGTGGTGGGAAGCCAGGTACACTGACTCAATGCCTGTAATCCTAGCTACTTGGGAGGTGAAGATTGGAGAATGCAGTTCGAGGTCAGCTAGGTAGTTTGCAAAGGGCTGCATGGCTTTAGTTGGGAGCAAAAAAGCTGAGCATGACCAAGTGAGGCCCTGAAATACCACAAAAAAAAAAAAGCACCTGATACCAGTGACTCATGCCTGTAATCCTAGCTACTCAGGACCCTGAGATCTCAGGATTGCAGTTCAAAGCCAGCCCAGGCAGGAATATCCGTGAGACTCATTTCCAATTAACCACCAGAAAACCAAAGTGGCACTGAGGCTTAAAGTGGTAGAACACTAGCCTTGAGCTGAAGAGATCATGGATAGCGCCCAGACCTAGAGTTCAAGCCCCACAACCAACAACAACAAAAATTTCAAGACTTTATCTCAATGACTCCAATGACTAGGTATAGAGGCCTACCTGTTATCTCCAGCTATGGAGGAAGCACAATGGCTGGGGCACAATGATACATACCTGTTATCCTCTAAAACATGGGAAAGTAAGAAGATGCTAGCCCAGGCATAACGTGAGACCCTACCTTGAAAATAACCAATAAAAAAATGAGCTGGCGCCAGGGGCTAGTAGCTCATTTATATAAATTCCTGGCTACTCAAGAGGCTGAGATCTGAGAATTGTAGTTCAAAGCCAGCCTGGGCAGACAAATCTGAAAACTCCAATTAATCTCCAGTTAACCAGCAAAAATCCAGAAGTAGAGGAATGACTCAATGGTAGAGTCCAGCCATGTACCAAGTATCCTACTACCAACACAAAAAGAAAAAAAAGGAGGGAGGAATATGGCTGGAGGCATAGCTCATGTGGTAGAGCAACTGCCCAGCAAGCAACTGAACTCAATCCCCAGTACTGGAAAAAAAATTTTTTTTTTTTTTTAAGAAAATGGCCCTTTCATGTTGTTGGTGGGAATGTAATACAGCATAACTACTTGGGAAAAGAGTCTGGTACATAATCCAGATATGACATTCTAACCATTTGTCCATAAAAAAGGGAAATATGTCTCCACTTATGTGTCTACAAATACTTCTGTAGAAACAAAGATTGAAAATAATGAAAATTCCTATCAACAGGGCAAACTGCTTAGTGAGGGGAAAGCATAAGGTGTTTGGTGGAAACATGAGCATTCTGTTAGAAAATTAAGTACAATGGTAGCTGGAGTGATGTAAAGTAAACTAGAGTAAGGTGATCTGTGATAACTTACCTCAGAAAGAGGCACAAAAGGAGTTTGAAGATGAAATCCAGAAGGGATATTCTTTAAGTTGCAGTGAGCCAATGAAATCAAGCTCCAAGAACTAATGCTATCAAAATCCATATTTTAAGAAGGTCCAAGCCAGACACTGGTGGCTCATGCCGATAATTCTAGCTACTCAGGAAGCTAAGATCTGAGGCTCACGGTTCAAAGCCAGCCCAGGCAGGAACTTCTGTGTGAGACTCTTATCTCCAAGTAACCACCAGAAAACCTGAAGTGGCGCTGTGGCTCAAGGAATAGAGAGCTTACCTTGAGCTGAAGAGCTCAGAGACAGTGCCCAAGCCCAGAGTTCAAGCCCCATGACCGAAGGAAAAAAAAAAAAGAAGCTCCAGCCAAGCGGTGCATACCTATAACCACAGGATTTGCAACGCTGAGGCTACCTGAGCTACACAGCAGGAAAGGAAATTGCCTAAAACACTGTCCCCATACACAGAATTTCTTACCGTATACACTGCCAGCAAAGCCAACTGATTATAGGGACGCCCATTCTTGGGAGCAATGTGCTGGGCCTTCAGGTACCAACTAGAAGAGAAAAACAGTAGGAAAATGTTAGTTACATACCACTCTTTCTCAATTTATTCTGATAGCCCTACTACTTATTCTGGAGAGTTAGCTAGATATGGAATGGTAAAGCACAATTAAAGTGACCAGTAGGGGCACCCATATACCATATCTATATGAGAGGTCAGTATTCAAATGAGCCATACCTTATTAGGGCTTCATTTAATGTCACACAGGGAAAAGAAATAATGAACTGAGAGGTAAAAGTACCTGCGTGCTTTCCCATAGTTTGCTGTATCATTGGCTTGCTCCCGATACCTAGCAATATCTCCTTGACAAATCATACATCGCTGAGCACTAATCAAAGCATATTTTACCTTCAAGAGAAACAATGAGTTAGTAGAGTACCCAAGAAACACTATAATTTACACACTAAAAGTCAGGGGTGGGATTAAAATAACAGAACAACACTGATAAGGCACTAAGTCTTCAACAAAGAATAAAGCTCTCAGCCAAGTAAACTTGACCACCAAAATAGAGTCAACAGCATATAATATTTTTCCGATAAAATATAATGGCAAAAGGGAGAGGGTTAATTCTTATTTTGAAACACAAACAAATGAAGAATACACTTTGAAATTAAAAGTAACCTGATTGCCAGGCGCTGGTGGCTCACGCTGTAATTCTAGCTACTCAGGAGGCTGAGATCTGAGAATCACAATTCAAAGCCAGCCTGAGCAAGAAAGTCCATGAGACTCTTATCTCCAATTAACCAGTAGAAAACCAGAAATGGTGCTATAGCTCAATAGTAGAATGTTCACCTTCAGCTGAAGAGCACAGGGAAAGTGCCCAGGCCCAGAGTTCAAGACCTACAACTGACCAAAAAAAAAAAAGTAACCTCACTTTCCGATGTTGTGATTCCCAAGAAAAATCTTTGAGACACCTGAGACTGGAGTTGATCTGAGTATAAAATATTACAGGGTAGCCAAGTACGGGTGGATCACACCTATAATCCTAACTACTTATATGAGGCTGAGATCTGAGAACTGGTTTGAAGCCAGCCCAGGCAGAAAAGCCCAAGACACTCTTATCTCCAATAAACTACCCAGAAAAAACTAGAAGTAGGGCTGTGGCTTAAGTGATAGAGCACTAGCCTTGGGCACAAAGATACTCTGGGACAACACCCAGACTCTGAGTTCAAGGCCCAGGACCAGTTAAAAAAAAAAAAAAAGGCATCAGTGATTCACGCCTGTAATTCTAGCTACTCAGGAGGCTGAGATCTGAGGACTGAGGTACAAAGCCAGCCCAGGCAGGAAAGTCCATGAGACTCATCTCCAATAAACAATTAGAAAACCGGAAGTGG
>NW_012267247.1:7766923-7808215 GCF_000151885.1 Dipodomys ordii
GCTCTACCACTTGAGCCACAGCACCACTTCCGGCTTTTTTCTTTTTGCTTATGTGGTGCTGAGGAATCGAACCCAGGGCCTCGAGCATGCAAGGCAAGCACTCTACCACTGAGCCACCTTCCCAACCCTGTTGCTTGTTTCTTGGTGTTCTGGAAAGTCTTTGCTTTTCAAGATTCTATGCTTTCTTAAAGATAATTCTTTTTTCGCTGGGCACCAGTGGCTCATGCCTATCATCCTAGCTACTCAGGAGGCTGAGATCTAAGAATAGCAGTTCAAAGCCAGCCCAGTCAGGAAAGTCCGTGAGACTCTTATCTCCAATAAACTACTCAGAAAACTGGAAGTGGCACTGTGGCTCAAGTGGTAGAGTGCTAGCCTTGAGTTGAAGAGCTGAGAGACAGCACTCAGGCCCAGAGTTCAAGCCCCACAACCGACAAAAAAAAAAAAAATTCTTTTTTTTCTTAAGCAAAAGGTAGGAAAGCATTTCCATTCTTAAGACTAGAGCCAAAACTTCTTGTCCTTTTCCAACAACCCTTCCTTTACTAAGTGAAGAGGTTAGGGGTGTGGCTCAATGATACAGCTTATCCTACATGTAGAAGGCCCAGCACCACAAAGGAAAAAAGAAACATGAAAGGGAGATAATACCCAGTAACTTACCTAAAAAGTTTCTACTTTCCTTATCACTAACTTATCCCCATTTCCCTCTAGCTAGAAAAGAACACTATACCTGAGTTGAGACATCTTCTCCATGCCCTCAGTACTGATGCGGTCCCTAGAAAGCAAGTTGCTCAGTTGTAGCTCCTGGTTGTCAGCCACACGGAGAAGCCTATGTAGCTCCTGTTGCTGCATGTTCCTTACATGCTGCTCTATCTCCTCAGGACTCATGGTGCTGGCAGGAAGAGGACTACATACATATTGCCCTGATGGAGTTGGATATCCTGGGTAGTAAGGCCCTGGGTACATACCATTTGTAGGGCCCACTGGGTATTGTAGAGGGCTATATCCTGTATAGGGATATTGGGAGGCAGGGCCTGGTGTCCGAGGATAATAATAGGGGTTGTCAGAATTTTGAAACTTATAGTAAGATGCTTGGGCCTGACGTGAGTCACCCCAAGATGTAGGACTGACTTCATCATCAGTGTCCAAGAAATGAAGCTGAGGTGTTTGGCTCTTTAGAGCAGGTTTCTGATCAGGATTGTTTGGGTCCCACAGTCGTCGCGTAGTACCTCCACGGCCCCAACTCCGAGAACCCTTAGTACTAGATCCAAACAAAAGTCGAGGTCCCAAAGGTGTAGATTCTGGAGAACCTGCTGAGCTGACAGATAGAGCAGTATGGGCAGGCAGAATCAGAATGCCACGACCACGACCCCGAAGTTCTTGTTTCGGGTTTTTAGATTCCTGCTTCTCAGAGCCTTTGCCCCCATTGTTCAAGCTTTTGTCAGGCTTTGCTCTATCCATATCCTCCCTAGATGACCTCACCACAGGGGAATCTTTGTTCACAGTTTCTGTATCAAAAGTGACACGAAGAGTGCCTCGGTTATCTTTGCTTTTCTGTTCACCCTCCCCATGGCCAGACCAGTTTCTTTCTAAATGCTTCTTCCTTTCTGAGTTCCTCCTGGACCCTAATCCATAGGACTCATCAATTTTATCTTCATCTAAGGAGTCAGTTGAGGACATTGATACTTGCTTCTTCAGCCGAGGCCTTTCCTTGGTCCGATCCTGCCGTCGGCGGCGACACCCATTATCTGTCAGGCTAGGTCCCTCAGCACTGTTGTTGCTACCAGCTGAGCTGGTACTGCAAGTGCGGTAGCGGTTCCTTCGTTTGTCTGAGCGAGAGTAGCGCTTTGCAGATCCAGGTTTTCCTTGAGCTAGGTCCTCATTCACTTTCTTCATCCCCTCCCCTTTTTCAATCCTTTTTCCTTTTTCTCCTTTTGTAGTCCTTCCTCTGTCATTACTTTGGTTCTTTTCTGTCTCAGCTTTGTCTAACTTATTCACAACTTGCTCTTTTACAATTTTTTCTCTACACTCATCTTCCTCTACTCTCAATTGTTCCACCTGGCTAAGGATTTCTTCCTCATCCACCCGGCCTGTTGACTCTTTGGTAATGGTCTGCAGCCGCCGTCCAGGTTGATAGATCTGTAGGTCTGGTTTCTTTGTTCTCTTGATGATTTTTAGACTTCGATCCTCTTGTCCAGCAGTCCGAGAAAAAGTCTCCTGTGCCTGATTATTTTCTGGGTCTACAGGCTCATTTTGCTGTTCATTGTCCATTTCCTTGCAGACATCTTTAATGAGCTGTGTACCATTTCCAACCACAGAAGAATCTCTGTCATTAGCAATTTCATCCTTAAATTCCTCACTCCCAGAGGGCTCCTTGATTTTAGGTCTGTTCCTTAATCGAGAAAGACCAGGCTTATAGATTTCCAGATCTGGGCGCCTGTTATCTTTGCGCTGTCTGGGCTCCTTTAACTCCTTCATGTTTTCTGTTATGTTAGGGAGAGAGTTGAAGAGTAAAATAGAAGAAAAATAAAAGAGGAGGAAGGGGAGAAGACTGTCATTCTGGTTAAGTAACAGAAAAGTCAAGCAATAATTACATGTCCAAATGCTAATCTTGGTAAACAAGAAAGACTGTTTCTGTAAAAGCAGAAATTCTTGGTTATAATATTTTTCTCAAGCATCAAAGCTAAGAACATAACTGTGTGTATAAGCTATCAACAATTTTTTTTGGGGGGGGTCTGGACGTGGGGCCTGAACTCTGGGCCTGGGCGTTGTCCCTCAGCTCTTCAGTTCAAGGCTAGCGCTCTACCACTTGAGCCACAGCGCCACTCCGGCTTTTTTCTTTTTGCTTATGTGGTGCTGACGAATCGAACCCAGGGCCTCAGGCATGCAAGGCAAGCGCTCTACCACTGAGCCATCTTCCCAGCCCCAGCTATCAACAATTTTATGTGCTCTTTTCACTTAAGTGTTAATAAATTTTCTCAGAAAAAAAAAAAAAGAACCTGGCTATATTAGAGCTACTTATACTTGGGTTCAGAAAATGGGGAACCTATATTCTTTTTGGTGACCCAAGTTATATTCATATTCAGATTTCCAAGACCCCAAATTACCTCAAGACCCCAAACTACCTCATTATTGTCAGAATAATTGAACTCTAACATTTTCAGCATCTAATTACTCACTATAGAGTTCTTGAATCCACCTCAATCGTTTCTTCTGCCTCTAATATTTTTCCAGGGTAGCTAGGTTCTTTTTACCATTAGCAGGCAGCCAGAGGGAGGGATGTGACTTAATGGTACAGTACTTGCCAAAGAAGGCAAACAGGAGGCTTTCAAAAAGGGGAGGGTTGGGCTGGGAAGGTGGCTCAGTGGTAAAGTGCTTGTCTTACATGCATGAGGCCCTGGGTTCGATTCCTTAGCACCACATAAGCAGAAAAAGCTGTGGCTCAAGTGATAGAGCACTAGCCTTGAGCTGAGGAGCTGAGGGACAGCGCCCAGGTCGAGTCCAAGCCCCACCACCAACAACAACAAAAAAAAAAAGTGGGGGGAGGGTGGACGTGTGCCACAACTGTAATCTCAGCAATAGGGAGACTGAGGTAGAAGGATGACTTTGAGCCACCCCAAGCTATAGAGAGAGTTCAAAGTCAATTTCAGAAACTTAGCAAGATCCTCTCTCAAACTTAAAAAAAAAAAAAAAAGATGGCACAAGTGATAGAACACCTGCCTAGCAAACATGAAGCCCTCAGTTCAAATATTGGTACTACCAAAATTTTTTCAGGTTTTTTTAAAAGCAGGGCTGGTGATGCAGCTCAGTGATAAAATGTTTGATTAGTATGGGCAAGGCCCAAGATTCAATATTTAGTACAATAAACCAAAAAATAAGCAGGGCACTGGTGGCTCACACCAATAATCCTGACTACTCAACAGGCTGAGATGTGAGGATCGCAGTTCAAAGCCAGCCCGGGGAAGGAACATCTGTGAGACTAATCTCCAATTAATCACCAGAAAACCGAAGAGGCCCTGTGGCTCAAGTGGTAGAGCACTCTCCTTGAGCTCAGGGACAGTGCCCAGGCCCAGAGTTCAAGCCCCACGACCGGCAAAACAAACAAACAAAGAAAAAAAACAGTAAAGAGGGGAAAAGAGAAATATGCACAGCAATCAATAATTCTAGACATCTCTGGAGAAAAAAATAGCAATTCTAGTCTGTAAACTTGACTAGACAATCCTCTTCTTTAGGCTACCAGTCACCCTATCACATACCTACTATTGAAGGAAAACATGAAGCAATTCCATTTACATTTTTCAATTCTACACATTCTTATCACCTCTCTAACAGCAGTCAACAGAGTCATTTCAAGAAAATACTACCAAAACTATCATCATTAGAATACGGAGGCTAACTGCTACTATGACAATGGAATATGAGAAGAAAAATGTTCTACAGAGGAACCTTTTCTTGACACTGATGGAAGGATTGTGATATGCTATCAAAGTACCAGGCACTGAGGCACTCAAGAATAAGAATACAGTGGCTAGGCCAGGCGCCAGTGGCTCGCACCTGTAATCCTAGCTACTTAGGAGGCTGAGATCAGAGGATCATGGTTCAAAGCCAGCCTGGGCAAGAAAGTCTATGGCACTCTTATCTCCATGTAATCAGAAAAAAAGCCAAAAGTGGAACTGTGGTTCAAGTAGTAGGGAGCTAGCCTTGAGTAAAAAAGCTAAAGGACAGTGCCCAGGCCCTGAGTGCAAGCACCAGTAGTACCAGCACCTTAAAAAAAAAAAAAAAAAGAGTACAGTCCTGGGCAGCAGTGGCTTACATCTGTAATCCTAACTATTCAGGAGGCCAAGAGCTGGAAGATCATGGTTTGAAGTTAATCCTTGCAGAACTGTGAGACTCCATTTCCAATTAACCAAACTAGAAATATGCCTCAAATGGCAGAGCATCAGCCACAAGCAAGCAAGACATTGAGTCCAAACCTGGTACTAGTACTAAATAGAGTACAGAACTTTATAAGCCATTCTCCAGGAGCCACAGAGTTATTGAATGATACATAAGTATGTTTTTTGTATCCGTTACCTTAAGATTGGGAGATTACAAGTATCCACTAAACATTTCAAGTGATGGGACTTAGTAATAATATTATCCTCTACTCAAAAATGGAATGTTATATAAAATCTAAGCATTGTATTGTACAGTAAACAAATGCAAACAAGTCTATGGGTACTAGATGACCCACATTTACACACATTTTTTGTGGCTATAACAAAATAGGAAAAACAGAAGAAAAGAAAATGACGTTTAAGATACTATGACACTTTCAGAAGTTTAAAAAGATTCTTAATAGTGTTGGGGTATGACTCAAGTGATCGTGTTTGTCTAGCATGCAAGAGGCCCTGGGTTCAATCCTCAGGAAGGAAGGTGGGGATGGGGGAACTTCATCAAATATGAAACAAAGCAGTGTAACCTCAGAAAACCCTCAGTGAACCTTGCAAGTTAGGTTGGGACCAGGAAAAGGCTTAGTAGACCTACTACGACTTTCCAGAACAGAGTGGGGGGAAAACAGCCCTGAATAATCCAATTCAATTGACCAAGAAGAACCCAATCTCACAAACTCTAGCCACAGCCTGCAGAAGACACCTACTATGAGTACAATTCTTACACAACTCCACACCTAACAGAGGAGAGGTTAAGATTTCCTGACGTGGCTGGAGACTTTTAACACTTTAAACTGGCAATTCTCTCCGATTAAAAAAATAAATAAAAGCTCCCACACACGCCAAGGCCAAAGCCAGTGGAGGCTTTGCTCTAAGGTTCTGAATGCCCCCTCCAGCAGCGCAGCTTTCAGAATCCTGCCTTGGGGAAAAAGTTCAGCCAGGAAGTCCTGGCCTGAATTCTCCTCCATCTCCCCAGCTCCTCCTCTCCGACTCCAAAGAGAAGGTTCTCTCGGAAACGACGCACCCCAGGGCGCCCACCAAGACCCCCAGCATGCCTTCCCCTCGGCGTCCCCTAAAGGGGCGTCCGCTGGGCTGGTCGACTAGGGCTGGGGAACCCGGGAACAGTCACCTTCGAGAGGAGAAAGAGGAGCCCGGGCTCTCCGGGACGGAGCCAGAGCCGCGGCCCCGTCCCAGCCCCGGGATGGACCCGGAGAGGCCAGGGGCCCGCCTTCCCACCCCCGCCCCGCGTCCGGGCCCCCGCCCCCACTGTCGGGGCAGGGGCGGGGGCTCCGGAGCGCCGCTGACTGGGCGGGGAGGCGGCAGAGGAGGAGAGGGAGGCGGGGCGGGCAGGCCCGGCCCAGGAGCTGGGCGGTGCGACTCACCTCTGCTCCCGGCCTGCGGAGCCAGAGTGGCCAGGATCCCTCGCAGCTCCGACGCAGAGATCCTCACACGCTCCAACCCCTCCGCCATCTTCGCGACTGCTGCTCAGGCTGCAGCAACTCCGCCACCACCGCGCGCAACCAGGAAACCACGACGGACGGGCGGCGCGCGCTCACCCACTCCCACCCTTTTCCCCGCCCCCTCTCGCCCGCCCTCCACGAACGACGGTGGCCGCACTGGGAGGAAAAGCACTGAACGCAGGTTGACGAAGGGTTGGGCGGGAGAAGAGGGTGCTGCGCGTGCGCAGAGGTGTAGGCGGGGGAAGGTGCGCTGTGCCTGGTGGTGGAAGCGAGCGGCGGGGGCCAGGTGAGGTGAGGCGAGGTGAGATGCGGCGCGGCCCGGGTGGCCTGGCTCGCCAGGCTGGCATTCACGCGAAGGCTGCCTGTGCCGCTGCTATGGTGACCACCCAGCACACTGCTGCTGGTCTGAGGTTCGGGTTGACGGAGACATCTCCTCCCCCACCCCTCCACCCCAGATCTGGCCTCTCCAGTCATTTTAGGCCGGAGTCTTCTGCCGCAGGCCGGGGACTAACGCCCCAGGGTTTTGTTTGGGGACTTTAAAGATCTTGTCAAGTAATTATTATCATCAACAACCTTTTTTTTGGGGGGGGGGAGGACGGTACTGGGGCTCGAACTCAGGGCCTGGGTGCTGTCCCAGAGCTGTTGTGCTCAAAGCTAGCGCTCTACCACTTGAGCCTCGGCTCTACTTCCGGCCTTTTTTGGGGGGGCGGAGGGCCGGTGGTCTGTTGGCGATAGTCTCGAAGACTTTATTGCTCGGACTGGCTTTGAACCCCGTTCCTCAGATCTCAGCCTCCTGAGTAGCTAGGATTACACGCGTTGAGCGACCGGAGCCCAGTATATCAACTCCAGCTTTAAGATCAGGAATCTGAATCTAGGAGAAGTGAATAAGTAATTTGCCCAGCGTACATAGTTGGATAGCATCAGGGTCTCAAAGTCTTTTCATGGCTTTTTTTACACCCTTTCCCAGCCCCCAACCTCCTGACTTTCAAATGCTATATTCAGTACGGTTGGCTCTTACAGATGGAAGAAGCTGTGTGATAATGTTGGCACCACTGTGGATTCTAAAAAAAACAAACAAAAGCCCTTCTCTAGATCTCATGTTATTTTTTTTCCATCTTTGAACTTTTTTTTTTTTTTTTTTGTCGGTCGTGGGGCGTGAACTCTGGGCCCGGGCTTCAGCTCAAGGCGAGCGCTCTACCACTTTGAGCTACAGCGCCACTTCCGGTTTTCTGGTGGTTTATTGGAGGTAAGAGTTTCATGGACTTTCCTGCCGGGGCTAGCTTTGAACTGTGATCCTCAGATCTCAGCCTCCTGAGTAGCTAGGATTACAGGCATGAGCCACCAGTGCCCGGCCATCTTTGAACTTTTAATTAGACCAGAAGACTGTTACTTTAGCCTTTTTTGACTGCGAACCTCGTAAAAACTATGATGTGGGGAAAGTCCCTCCCCTAAGGCTGTCTTCTTCCAGCTTCACAGAAGGCTTCTAAACCCTCAAATAGTCAACAGTTTTTGTTTAGGCAATAAATGTACAATGAATCATCAGTCCTAAAGAAAGAGAATGATTTCAGTGGCCAGAGCAAATGTACTAATCAAAGCCAGGCATGGTGGTGCACACCAGTGATCCCAGCACACAGGAGGCTGAAGCAGAGGATCATAAGTTCAAGGCCAACTTGGGAAACTTAGTCTCAAAAATATCTAAGGGACTGGGAAGGTGGCTCAATGGTAGAGTGTTTGTTTGCCTTTCATGCATGAGGCCCTGGGTTTGATTCCTCAGCACCACAAAAGCAGAAAAAGCCGGAAGTGATGCTGTGGCTCAAGTGGTAGAATGCTAGCCTTGAGCTGAAGAGCTGAGGGACAGTGCCTAGGTCCAGAGTTCAGGCCCACAACTGACCAAAAACAAAAAATATATGTGTGTGTGTGTGTATATATATATATATATATCTAAAAGTGTAATTTAAAATGGGTAGAGATGTAGGTCAGTGATAAAGTGCTTGCCTGACTTATGCTGAGTTCAGTCCCCAATACTGGAAAAAGAAATTTAATATCAACATATTTAGGTCTGTGTTACACTGAAAGGCTTCTGAGTTTAAAGAATTAAAATACCTTTTAAGTATTGGCATGGAACAGTATTCAGATGTATTACGAAATGCTTTTCCTTAAAGTTATTTGCAGAAGAATATGGATAGTATGACTATCTTGTATGTAGAAAAACCTTTTATTGTATATGTAAATATCTATGTAACATCAAAATGGTGTGGAAAACATAAAAAAGTAGTTTTGGGAAAAAGTGAATTTGATGATAGACAAGGTTTTGGATACTACTGTTTGTTTTACATTTGTAAACAAAAAAAAGCAAATTTAGATAATGGGTAAGAGAATAATTCAATTCCTAAAAATAAAAATTATAAACTTTGGTTAGGCATCAGTGGCTCACACTTGTAATCCTAGCTACTTAGGAGGCTGAGATCTGAGGATAATGATTTGAAGCCAGCCCAGGCAAGAAAGCCCATGAGTCTCTTTATCTCCAGTAGTTCAAGCCCTGACCAGCACAAGGGGGGAAAAAAGTATGTCACATTTTTGAGTAATAAAATTAGAAATGAAGAGTTACAAATAAGAATTTATAATCAGGGTCTGGGAATGTGGCTTAGTGGTAAGAATTCTTGCCTAGCATGCATGAAGCCCTGGGTTCAATTCCTCAGTACCACATAAACAGAAAAAAATAGAAATGGCACTGTGGCTCAAGTGGTAGAGTACTAGCCTGGGGCAAAAAAAGCTCAGGGACAGTGCCCAGGCCCTGAGTTCAAGCCCCAGGACTGGCAAAAAAAAAAAAAAAAAAGGAAAAAGAAAAAGAAATTATCGGAAGTGGTGCTGTAGCTCAAGTGGTAGAGCACTCACCTTGAGCTGAAGAGCTGAGGGACAGCGCCCAGGCCCAGAGTTCAAGACCCATGACCGACAAAAAAAAAAGAAAAAGAAATTATCATCATTTATTTTTTTTTAACTCAATAGCCAAAAAAAGTGGCATATATCTGTAGTGCAAACCACTGAAGCAGCTGAGACCTCATCTCAGGAAATAAAGACAAAGAGCATGAGATTTACTTAGAAATATAAGACAAAAATATTGCAGGGCTGGGAAGGTGGCTCAGTGGTAGAGTACTTGCTTGCATGCATGAGGCCCTGGGTTCGATTCCTTAGCACCACATAAGCAAAAAGAAAAAAGCCGGAAGTGGTGCTGTGGCTCAAGTGGTAGAGCGCTAGCCTTGAGCTGAAAAGCTGAGGGACAGCGCCCAGGCCCAGAGTTCAGGCCCCACAACCGGACCCAAAAAAAAAAAAAAAAAGTAAAACAGGGTCTAGACATGGCTCAAATGTAAGAGTGCCTGCCTGGCAAGCACAAAGGCCTGGTTTCAGACCCTAGTACTTACAACCAAAAAGAAAATAATAAGAAAAACGAATGGAATGTTCATGATAAGTGAAAGCTGTTTTTTTCAGAAATCAATGCTAAGCCAGGCATTGGTGGCTCACACCTGTAATCCTAGTACTCAAGAGACTGAGATCTGAGGATCGTGGTTCAAAGCCAGCTTGAGCAGGAAAGTCCATGAGACTCTTATCTCCAATAAACTACTAAAAAGACAGAAGTGTAGCTGTGGCTCAAGTGGTAGAGTGCTAGCCTTAAGTCCAAAAAGCTCAGGGACAGCTGAGGCCCTGAGTTCAAGCCTAAGACTGGCAAGAAAAAAATAAATCAATGCTAAAATAGATACGTGTCTGGCAAAAAATACTTTTTTTAATAATAAATTTTTAAAGGATAGATATAAGCAATTCAAACTTAGCTCATCAAATCTCATTTTCTTCCTTCTTCACTAGTCTCAAATTTCAATAAAGTAGTTAGGCTTGGTGGTGCTCCAGCACTTGAGAGTCTGAGTCAGGATTATGAGTTCTAAGCCAGCCTGTTCTAAATAACAAAACTTCTTTTAAAAAAAGAAAATTGTACTACCACCTAATACAAAACCGAAGAATTACTCTTGATACCATCTCCCCTGCTCCTCCTCTACATTGAATTTCCCACTCAAAAGTACATTGTTTTCTTCTTTCTCTTTGTTTCATTCATCATTCCTTCTTTTGCTGTTATTTTCCCTCAGGTGAAGAGAAATGAGACAGTTATACTGTTTTGTTCACAGTCAACAAGCCATTCTTATTTTATCATTTTGCTTTTTATTTCAATTTCCACTCATGTTCCATCTCCTCCCTTTAGGTGAGTGACTAATGTGTTTGATATATGTCCATGAATATGTTGTATCTTTAAATAATATATAATGTTTTACGTATGTATCTGTTTTAAATGTATGTAATTGATAGTATGTTACAGATCTCATTCTGTTACTGATCTGTTACTGATGTTTCTGTAAACACTTTACTTGTATTTTTTTAACTAACCTCACACCCTTGGCCACTGGTCCTGGGCCGAAATGGGACAGTCAGAATTTCTTACCCAGAATTTTTTGAACTGAAATTGAGAAAGAAAATCCCTCTCCACTGTGGAAGCCATAAAATGTAAAACACAGAAGCTGTCAGCAGCCACATGCCCTGCCATATGGAACCAGCTGGTCTGCAATGAAAAAGATACCAACATGCAAAGAGCTGCAGAGGTGAGGAACTGAGAGTCCTGGAAGCTATCCAGTTCCTGGTTCCTGTTGTTCCTGAAACTCCCTATTCTGTGGTTTAACTCTTCCTTGGATTTTCCATGAGCCAGTAAATCTGGACACCCTCCTCTTTTGTCTAAACTAGTTCAAATTGGACTTCTCTCACTTGCAACCCAGGCCTAACTTATTACAACCTCTAAAATACATCTATTTTGTGTATGTGTGTGTGAGATAAAAAAAAAATTACCAATTTACCATTTTAAGTGTATGATTCTTTAAATATATTTCTGTTGTTCAGTCAATATCAGAATACCAGATCTATTAAACAACTCCCCATTCCTCTAACCCATATATTCCCTGGCAACTATTCTTCCATGAACTTGGCTCCATTAGATATTTCAAATAAGTAGAATCAAACAGTATGCCTCCTTTTTGAATGGCTTCATTTAGCATAGTGTCCTCAGCATTCATCCCTATTATACCATGTGTCAGCATTTCATACTTTTAATTTTTGTCAGTTGTGGGGCTTAAACTCGGCCTGAGCGCTGTCCCTCAGCTCTTCAGCTCAAGGCTAGTGCTGTACCACTTGAGCCACAGCACCACTTCCAGTTTTCTGGTGGTTTATTGGAGATAAGAGTTTCACGGACTTTCCTGCCTGAGCTGGCTTTGAACCTCGATCCTCAGATCTCAGCCTCCTGAGTAGCTAGGATTACAGGCGTGAGACACTGGCACCCGGCAAGCATTTCATCCTTTTGTTAATGGACACCTGGGTTTCTTTTTTTTTTTTTTTGCCGGTCCTGAGGCCTGACTTGGCCTGGGTGCTGTCCCTCTCAGCTCTTCAGCTCAAGGCTAGCACTCTATCACTTGAGTGGCTCAAGTGATAGCACTACTTCTGGCTTGAGCCACAGCACTACTTCTGGCTTTTTCTGCTTATGTGGTACTGAGGAATCAAACCCAGGGCCTCATGCATACAAGGCAAGCACTCTACCACTGAGCCACCTTCCCAGCCAGACATTCTCTTGGGGCTACCTCCAGGAGTAGAACTGCTGGGTCATATGATAGTTCTATGTCAGATTTTTTTTTTTTTTTGAGAAAGAAGTATAGCATTTACCATAGCTCTACCATTTTATATCCTCACTAAACGTACATAAGGGTTCTAATTTCTCAATATCTTTTCAACTTATTTTCTGGGTGGGTTTTTGTTGTTTGTTGTAACTATCTCATGGTATAAGATAATACCTAGGTCTTGTGATTTTGATTTGCATTTCCGTAATTTGAACATTTTTCCTGTGTGTTAGTCATTTGCGTATCTTCTCTAGAAAAATTTCAAATTCTTATCCATTCCTAAAATTAGGTTTCTGTTTCCAAAATAAATTATTTTTAATTTGCTTATGCCATCTAAGCCTCTTTTATCCTTCATGTTAACCAAAATACAGTCCTGATTTCCTTAAGTACACTCCTTCATTTCATTAGTCTCCTTTTTTTTTTTTTCTTTGCTGGTCTTGGAGCCTGAACTCTGGGTATGGGCACTGTCCCTCAGCTGTTCAACTCAAGGCTAGCACTCTACCACTTGAGCCATATTGCCACTTCTGGCTTTTTCTGCTAATGTGGTGCTGAGGAATTGAACCCAGGGCCTCATGCATGCAAGGCAAGCACTCTACCCACTGAGCCACCTTCCCAGCCCACAGTCTCCTTCCTTTTCATTCACCATAACGTAGCTAAACTGATTTTCTAAAAATATAAAATCTAAGGCTTGATGGCACACACTTGTAATCCCAGAGTTCGGGGTGAAGGCAGGAAGATCAAAAGTTCAAAGCCAGGGCTAGGAAGTTGGCTCAGTGGTAGAGTACTTGCCTTGCATGCATGATGCCCTGGGTTGGATTCCTCAGTACCACATAAGCAGAAAAAGCCGGAAGTGGTGCTGTGGCTAGCCTTAAGATGAAGAGCTGAGGGACAGCACCCAGTCCCAGAGTTTAGCCCCCAAGACCAGCAAAAAAAAAAAAAAAAAGAATAAAGTATTTTAGGCCAAAAATGGCTTTACTAGCCGCGCACCAGTGGCTCACACCTGTAATCCTAGCTACTCAAGGAGGCTGAGATCTGAGGATTGAGGTTCAAAGCCAGCCAGGGCAGGAAAGACTGAGACTCCTATCTCCAATAAACCACTAGAAAACCAGAAGTGGTGCTGTAGCTCAAGTGGTAGAACGCTCGCCTTAAGCTGAAGAGCTGTGCCCAGGCCCAGAGGTCTAGCCGCATGACCAACTTAAAAAAAAAAAAAAAGTCTTTACCTACAGTATTGTGTTCTTTTTCAAGGGAAATATTTGAATGAGCGGGGTTGAATTATTCAATATTCTCTGCTACAAATTCCCATCACTTTGTGTGTGTGTGTGTGTGTATCAGTCCTGGGCTTGAACTCAGGGCTTCTTGCTTTCAGTTTCCATCAGTGATGGCACAGTATCACTTGATAGTGTGCCTAACTTCCACTTGCCAGTCTTGGAGCCTGAACTCTGGGTCTGGGCACTGTCCCTCAGCTGTTCAACTCAAGGCTAGCACTCTACCACTTGAGCCATATTGCCACTTCTGGCTTTTTCTGCTTATGTAGTGCTGAGGAATTGAACCCAGGGCATCATGCATGCAAGGCAAGCACTCTTACCACTGAGCCACATTCCCAGCCCCATCTTTTGTAATGTTAATATGTACAACTTTAAACTAACTTGAAATTTTAAATTGTTCAAATATAATGAAAGCATACGGTGTGACAAATTTACAGAAACCAATAAGGTCACTGAAAAAGTTTTCAGCTGTTTATAAGGCAAAGACAAATTATTTGAAGCTAGTATAATTATTTTCTTTAAAAGGGTAAGGAAACCAGATGCTGATGGCTCATGCTTGTAATCCTAGCTCCTCAGGTGGCTGAGATCTGAAGATCATAGTTCGAAATTAGCCCAGGCAGAAAAGTCCGTGACACACTTATCTCCAGTAAACTACTCAGAAAAGGCCAGAAGTGATGCTCTGACTCAAGTAGTAGAGAGCTAGCCTTCCTTGAGCAAAAGCAGCTCAGGGACAGTGCCTAGACCCAGAGTTCTAGCCTCAAGTCTGGCACAAAAAAAGGGAGTAAGGAGAGCTAGGATATAGAGCACTTGCCTAGCATTCATGAAGCCCACAGTTCAATTCCTAGCACTACAAAAAATAAAGGAAATAAAAGGTCAGGAGAACTATACTTTCTTTCAGTTGAGCCACAGTTACTGGTTCAGATGTCAGTAGGTGACCCAAGATAATTAAGAGTCACTAAACATGGAAAACAGTAATAGGAGAAGGCTGAGTTCACAGTTGCCAGAGCTACACATCAAGACCCTACCTCAAAAAAGAAAAGAAAAACTGAATGGGACTAAATGCTTTTATTTTGTTTTTAAGCTGGTGGAGCTCCTCAATTCCCCTGGAGGCTGAAAATAAATACAATAAAAGAGAAACCTGAGAATTGAAAACCAAGAAAATCTTCAAGATAATTATTTTAGCCAAGTACATTAAATCCTATCTGAAGCTATGAAAAAAATTTAAAGGAAATTCAGTTATGAAACAGCAGAGCCAGGCATTGGTGGTTCATACCTATACCTAATGACGAGGCTGAGATCTGAGGATCCCAGTTCATAGCCAGCCCAGGCAGAAAGTCCATAAACCGTATCTCCAATTAACCAGCCAAAAGCTGGAAGTAGAAGTATGGCTCAAGTAATAGAGTGCTAGCCTTAGAATAAAAAGCTAAATGAAAGTGCAGCCCTGAGTTCAAATGCCAGTACTAAAACAAAAACAAAAGCTGAGGCTAAGTGTTGCTTAATCTCCTGAAGTCCATTTCCAGCAATGAAAATGATACTGAGAATTCTTTTTTTTTTTTTTTGCTAGTCCTGGGGCTTGAACTCAGGGGCTGGGCACTGTCATGAGCTTCTTCAGTTATGTGGTACTGAGGAATCAAACCCAGGGCTTCATGCATGCTAGGCAAGCACTCTACCACTAAGCCACATTCCCAGCGACTGATACGGAGAATTATACAAAAAGGTTTACTAAATTAAAAAATGTTCATCTTCATGGGAAGACTGTTTTATTTTTAGGAAGGTTGCTGATATTGGGGCTTGAATTCCAGGCACTGCATGAGACTCGAATGTTGCTCAATATCAATTATTTTAATTTATACATTTTACAGTAAGTTTTGCTAAAGGAATTCACATGGAAGAATTAATCTGTGAGAGAAGCCAATAAAATTTTGAGTAATCAAGAACTTGTGTGTGAATATGTGTGTGTGTGCGTGCATGCACGCACTCACGCATACACACACGCCAGTACAGGGGCTTGAACTTAGAAACTCAGTATCTTCCTTGGTTTTACTGCACACAGATGGTGCTCTATCACTTGGGCCACTACCAGCTTTTTGCTGGTTAGAGATAAATTTCTCAGATTTTTCTACCCTGGCTGGCTTCAAATCACGATTCTCCCTCTATCTCAGCCTCCCTAGTATCTAGGATTACAAGTATGAGCCACCAGTGCCTGGCTTAGTGGTTGTTTTGAGAAAGCCCCATGACCGACAAAACAAAAAACATAGGCCAGGCACAATGATGCATGCCTATAGCCCTAATACCTGGGAGTCTGGGGTACCACTTCCCGGTCTCAGGATAAAACAGGAAGATTCCCTTGAGCCCAGTTTTTTGTTTGTTTGTTTTTTGGTCATGGGGCTTGAACTGAGGGCGTGGGCGCTGTCCCTCAGCTCTTCAGCTCAAGGCCAGTGCTCTACTGCTTGAGCCACAGTGCCACTTCCAGTTTTCTAGTGGTTTATTGGAGATAAGAGTCTCACAGACTTTCCTGCCCAGGCTGGCTTTGAACCGTGATCCTCAGATCTCAGCCTCCTAAGTAGCTAGGATTACAGGTATGAGCCACTGGCACCCGGCAAGCCCAGTTTTGAGCTCAGTCTAGACACATAGTGAGACTGTCTTTCACACATACAAATAGTAATAAATGTATTACAGCAGATTGTAAACTTAGTTCATCCAAACAACTTCACAATGACTAAAATGTAAACCAGTGGCAATGACAAGACATGAATGGTATAAGTGGAAGAGTGAGCTTTAGCTTCCAAAAATACCAGAAAATTTTCTTCAAACCAAGTCCTACAGTGTACACAAATTTTTGGCATTTTAGTATGGGCACAGTTCCACATAGGTCTATTTTCCTGTGTTATGTATTTTTCAACAAACAGATTGTCTCAGATTTGACCCCATTCTTATTCCTGGGTTTCAGAACCATGTGTGCTCAATACTGCATCTCCTTTGATGATGTTCAAAAAGCTCATGTCAACATTCAAGATTATATCCACCTCACACCAGTGCTAACAAGCTCAATTTTGAATCAAGTTGCAGGGCGCAATCTTTTCTTCAAATGTGAACTCTTCCAGAAAACTGGATCATTTAAGGTAAAGACCCTTCTTGTTAGTGTATCATGTGTGTTTCCAAACCCCTTCAACATATAAATGTATTTGATGTTCTTGACCACTTAATACGGTAGGTAGAATTAAAACCTTTTTTTGCAGTTGGACAAAAAGGTTGAAGAAAAAAAATTGTTCTAGTCCTGTTAACCTAACATCATAGTGTTGATTAGACACTTGTTTTGTGCTGGTCTTAGGGCTTAAACACAGGGCCTGGGTGCTGTCTCTGATACCCCTTGAGCCACAGCTCCACTTCTTGGCTTTTTAGTGGTTATTTAGAAATAAAATTTTAGGCATGGGCTACCAGAGTCCAGCTGAGAAGCCACTTTTTTTTGTCAGTCGTGGGGTTTGAACTCTGGGCTTAGGCGCTGTCCCTGTGCCCTTCAGCTCAAAACAAGCGCTCTCAAGCGCTCTACCGCTTGAGCTACAGCACTACTTCTGGTTTTCTAGTGATTTATTAGAGATTAGAGTCTCACGGACTTTCCTGCCCACGCTGGCTTTGAACTGTGATCCTCAGATCTCAGCCTCCTGAGTAGCTAAGATTACAGGTGTGAGCCACCAGTGCCCAGCAAGCCACTTTAATATGATGTAAAAATTACCCTGATAGCCAGTCACCAATGGCTCACACTTATAATCCCAGCTAATCAGGAGGCTGAGGACCGTGATCTGAGGATCAGGATTGGAAGCCAGCCCAGGCAGGAAAGTCTAGGAAACACATCTCCCATGAACTACTCAGAAAAAGTAGAAGTGGTGCTGTGGCTCAAATGGTAGAGCATTAGCCTTGAGCAAAAGAAGTTCAGGGACAGAGGCTAGACCCAGAGTTCAAGCCCCAGGACTGGCAATAAAAAATTAAAAATTAGCCAGGCACCAGTGGCTCACGCCTGTAATCCTAGCTACTCAGGAGGCTGAGATCTGAGAAACAGGGTTCAAAGCCAACCCAGGCAGGAAAGTCCATGAGACTCTTTTTTTTTGTTTTATTGGGGGCCTCAACTCTGGACCTGGGTGCTGTCCCTCAGCTCTTCAGCTCAAGGCTAGTGCTCTACCACTTGAGCCACAGAGCTACTTCTGGCTTTTTCTGCTTATGTGGTGCTGAGGAATTGAACCCAGGGCCTCATGCATGCAAGGCAAGTGCTCTATCACTGAGCCACCTTCCCAGCCCTCCATGAGACTCTTATCTCCAATAAACCCCTCAAAACCAAAGGGGTGCTGTGGCTCAAGTGGTAGAGGGCTTGGCTTGAGCTGAAGAGCTGAGAGACAGTGCCCAGGCCCAGAGCTCAAGCCCCATGACCCCCCCAAAAATTAAAATTTAAAATTAGGGGCTGGACATGTAGCTTAGAGGTATAGTACTTGCTTAGAATGCATGAAATCCTGGGTTTAATTCCTCAGTACCACATAAACCGAAAAAGCCCGAAGTGGTACTGTGGCTCATGAAGCAGAGTGCTAGCCTGGAGCAAAAGAAACTCAGGAACAATGCCAAGGCACTGAGTTCAAGCCCCAGGACTGGCAAAAATAAATAATAAATTATCCTTATGGGGGAGCTATGTTTGGCGGGGAGGGGGGGAGTGGCCCACCTGACTACACTGCTTATTTTTTGTTGTTGGTTGTGGGGCCTAAACTCTGGGCCTGGGTGCTGTCCCTCCAGCTCTTCAGCTCAAGGCTAGCACTCTATCACTTGAGCCACAGTGCCACTTCTGGCTTTTCCTGCTTATGTGGTACTGAGGAATCGAACCCAGGGCCTCATGCATGCAAGGCAAGCGCTCTACCACTGAGCCACCTTCCCAGCCTCTGCCCTGAGTTTTAAGTCCCTGTTCTCCACACACACTCATCCTTTCAGTCAGAAAGCTATATTTAGCATTGTTGATGGCAGGTATTATTGCCTAATAACTGGTAGTTCTTCAACTGCAAGTACTCACCCTTTCTAGTCACTAGTCTGAAAGCTTGTATGTTTTTGAACCCAGGTCCTTACTCAACTTAAGGCAAACACTACCAGTTAAGCCACACACCCAGCCTGCATTTTTTTACCCCACTGATTCACCAGTAGTAGGGCTTGAACTCAAGGCCTGTGTGGTTGCTGTATTCAATTTTTGCTGGGGTGAACTCAGGGGCCACATGCTTGCTCAGTTTGCTCCCTACCACTTGAGTTTGCCCTTCCAGCCCAGCATCTTGCTAATTGAATATGGAGTTGTGAGGACTTTTCTGCACAGGATAGCTTCAAACTGTAATCCAAGTCTCAACCTCCTGGGTAATAATTGTGAACCAAGATTTTTTTTGGGGGGAAGTGGCGCTGTAGCTCAAGTGGTAGAGCGCTCGCCTTGAGCTGAAGGGCTGAGGGACAGCGCCCAGGCCCAGAGTTCAAGCCCCACGGCCGACCAAAAAAAAAAAACAACAAGATTTTTTTTTTTGGGGGGGGGGTCATTCGTGGGATTTGAACTCTGGGCCTGGGCGCTGTCCCTCAGCTCTTCAGCTCAAGGCTAGCACTTTACCACTTGAGCTACAGCACCACTTCTGGTTTTCTGGTGGGTGGTTTATTGGAGATAAGAGTCTCATGGCCTGGGGCTGGGAAGGTGGCTCAGTGGCAGAGCGCTTGCCTTGCATGCCTGAGGCCCTGGGTTCTGATTCCTCAGCACTGTGGCTCAAGTGGTAGAGCGTTAGCCTTGAGCTGAAGAGCTGAGGCACAGCGTCCAGGCCCAGAGTTCAGGCCCCACGACCGGACCCAAAAATAAAAAAAAGAGTCTCATGGCCTTTCCTGCCCGGGCTGGCTTTGAACTATGATCCTCAGACCTCAGACTCCTTAGTAGCTAGAAATACAGATGTGAGCAACTGGTGTCAGGCTCAAGATTTTTTTAAGTAAAAAGTTCATAAAGTGAAAAAGTTACACAGGAGGAAAAAGGGTGAGGTGTGACTGTACTTGAAGTGCTTTGTATGCTTATGTAAAAATAAAAGCTGTTGTGAAATTACTCTTAAGATGTGAATATGTATACAGGAGTGGTAAAGGGGATAAAGTTGATGGCTACATTTTATGAATAAATGAGAATGTCACAATGAAACCCTTTATATAGGTGGGGAGGAAAAAAAACTGGGAGAAAATGAAGGAGGATGACACTGTTCAAAAAGAAATATACTCATTACCTAACTTATGTAACTATTACCCCTCTGTGTATCAGCTTTACAATTAAAAAAAACCCTTTATACAATGTGCTACACACACACACACACATTTGAAATCAAGCCCGAGGTTGGCTTTGAATTGTGATCCTAAGATCTCAGCCTCCTGAGTTACTAGGATTACATACATGAGCCACAGGTGCCTGGCTGAAAAAATAGTTCTAAGAAAAAAATAATTTAGTATAACTTAGCTGTACGGTGTTTATGAGGTACAAAGTAGTCCCTAATATTCCTGACTCATTAGACACTGAAAGTAATTTCGAGTTCTGTAAGCTACACTCATAGTAAATATTCTATATAAATGTGTGTATATATTTATCTATATATGTGTGTGTGTGTATTTTTTTTTCTTTTGTCCATTGTGGGGTCTGAACTCTGGGCCTGGGCACTGTTCCTCAGCTCTTCAGCTCAAGGCTAGTGCTCTACCACTTGAGCCACAGAGCCACTTCCGGCTTTTTTCTCTTTTGCTTATGTGGTGCTGAGGAATCGAACCCAAAGCCTCATGAATGCAAAGCAAGCACTCTACTACTGAGCCACCTTCCCAGCCCAAATATATAATTTTTTTATCCTTAATACCTCATTTTTACTGGTTTTTTTTTTTTTTTTTTTGCCTCCAGTACTGATTGATAGTTAACATGCTGTCCAGGTTGGCAGCCTGAGAACAGTCATACTGGGTACAATAGATGTAGAGCAGGCTGTTTGCTTCTACAACCACCTTTGGATGCTTTTCTCAGAATATACCCCTTTTGTTCAATGATACACAACTATACGTGGATTTACCATCCTTCTTTTCCAGATTCGTGGTGCCCTTAATGCTATCAAAGTCTTAATTTCATCCACTTTAGAGGGGAAGCCCAAGGCTGTTGTTACTCACAGCAGTGGAAACCATGGTCAGGCTCTCACCTATGCTGCCAAACTGGAAGGTACTTGAATTAATTTCTCAGGGTACTGGGTAAGATTATCAGGAGTGGAAAGTATCCCATATCTCGTGGACAATGTGTCCTCATGAGACTACAGCAAAATGAATATTAACGATTTATCCTAAATTCTGACTGAATTGCTTTTCTCTTCCCAGGGATTCCTGCTTATATTGTGGTGCCCCAAACAGCTCCCAACTGTAAAAAACTGGCAATACAAGCCTATGGAGCCTCTATAGTGTACAGTGAACCTAGTGATGAGGTAAGAAGAAAGCAGTGCTCAGTACCACCTTAACAACCTCACTTAACCAACCGAACTGCTCTTCCTACCTTCCTGGATGTTTTCTCTGGATCCTTTATTTCCTCTTCATCTGTTATACTGCCTAAGCTTTTCTCCATTTGTACTTACTCAGATGATATAATCAGTCTGTTAAAAACATTTTGCTTTTTCTGGTGGTAGTACTAGTGCTTGAACTCAAGGCCTCATGCTCTTGTTTACCTTCTTCACTCAAAGCTGGCACCCTTCACTTGAGCCACCTTGTTTTCTTTGCTGCTGGTTAACTGAAGATACAAGTCTCTCAGATTTGTCTTACCAGGCTGGCTTCAAACCTTGATCCTGAGGAGGCTGAATAGCTAGGATTATAGGCATGAACCATCAGTCTCCTGCAACTTTGTACCCTATCTACCCTTAATTTCAGACTTGCATTCAACAGCTACATTCCTACTTGAATGTATTATGAGGCATCTCCAGCACCAAACTCTGCTCTTACTCTCCAGTTATCCCCTTTTCTAGTCTTTCTCAATGTAGAAAATGGCAACACTGATAATTGTTCTAGCAAAAATCTTGGGGGGAAAAAATTGACAACCCTTTTATATCCAGCATCAAAATCTGTCCTTTAACAACCTCTACCACACCACCATGATCCAATCAACATCAAGTCTCTCCTAGATTCAGGTAAATTAACTGGTCTCTGCTACTATCTTTATCCCTGTAGTTTCCAGAGCAGGGGCTGGGAAGGTGGCTCAGTGGTAGAGTACTTGCCTTGCATGCATGAGGCCCTAGGTTCGATTCCCCAGCACCACATAAGCAAAAAGAAACTTTCCAGAGCAAACAGGGCTATTTAGTTAACTTAGAACTTGTTTCTTCTCACCAACCTAAATTCTTCCATAGTTCCTTACCTTTGGTTTGGAGTTGTTGCTTTGTCAGTTGTGGGGCTTGAACTCTGGGCCTTGGCACTGTCCCATAGCTCTTCAGCTCAAGGCTAGCACTCTACCACTTGAGCCACAGCACCACTTTCGGCTTTTTCTGTTTATGTGGTGCTGAGGAATTGAACCCAGGGCTTCATGCATGAGTCACTTCCCAACCCTGACTTTTTGTTTGTGTATGCCAAACCTGGTGCTTGAACTCAGGGACTGGGCATTGTCCTTGAACTTCTTTGGCTCAAGGCTAGCCCTCTCCCACTTCAGCCACAGTTCCACTTCCAGCTTTTTGGTGTTTAATTAAAGTCTCACAATTATAGATAAGAGTCTCACAGACTTTCCTGTCTAGGCTGGCTTTGAACTTTGAACTTCAATCTTCAGATCTCAGCCTCCTGAACAGCTACGCCATCAGTACTTGGCCTAAAATTTTGTCTTTCATTGGTGGGGCTGGAATGCTTAGCCTTGTGGTATACTAAACAATCACTCCAACACTGAATTACTTGCCCTGCTAACTACAATTCTTAGAATCATCAAGATTCTTAGTAAGCAGTTTTGTATTTATATATAAAATAACTAGGAATGTAGGTAAAGTGTTTGCCTGGCATGCATGAAGCCCTGGGTTCAATTCCTCAGCACCACATAAACAGAAAAAGCTGGAAATGGCACTGTGGCTCAAGTGGTAAGAGTGCTAGCCTTGAGCAAAAAGCAGCTCAGGGATTGTGCCCAGGCCATGAGTTCAAGCCCCAGGACTGGAAAAAAAAAATCAACGTCTTGAAGTGGCCAATACTTATTTAATCTCCTAACATTACTCTATTCACTAACTTCTTAGCAGGTCCTCAAAGACCACTGCCAACCTTGTCTTTGTACTTAGTACTGTCACTTCCTTGGAATTTTCTTCTATATACCAATAGCACTTATTCAACTGTAATTTGTCATTTTATCATCAGTACTTGAACAGACCATACATTTACTTATATCTAATTCCTAAGAATATAACTCCTTGCTAGTCTTGGGCACAAAGCAGCTCAGGGACAAAGCCCAGGCCCTGAGTTCAAGCCCCCAGAACCAGCAAAAAAAACAAAAACAAAACGAAGAATTTAACTTGGGGGTGGGGGACAGGGATTCTGCTCACTGCTATAATTATCCCCACTGAACAAAATGTGAAAAATAGTTAAGGGTCAAGCCAGGAACCGGTGGCTCATGCCTGTAATCCTACCTACTCAGGAAGCTGAGATCAGAGGATCACGGTTCAAAGCCAGACCAGGCAGGAAAGGCCATGAGACTCTTTTCTCCAATAAACCACTAGAAAACCGGAAGTACCTCTGTGGCTCAAGCAGTAGAGTGCTCACCTTGAGCTGAAGAGCAGGGAAAGCACTCAAGCCCAGAGTTCAAGCCACATGACCGACCAAAAAAAAAAAAAGTGTCAATAAGAGTTGAATACTAAATCAAATGCCCAAGTACAGTGGCTCATGCCTATAATCCTAGCTACTCAGGAGACTAAGATCTAAGGATCTTTAGTCCAGGCAGAAAAGTCCCAGTGAGACTTATCTCAATTAACTACTCAAAAACTAGAAGTGGAGCTGTGGCTCAAGGTGACAGAAGGTCAGCCTTGAGCAAAGGAGCTTAGTGATAACATCCAGGCCGGGAGATCAAGCCCCATGACTTACCTTACGCCCCTTAAAAAAAAAAAAAAAAAAACGGGCTGGGAAAGTGGCTCAGTGGTAGAGCATTTGCCTTGCATGCTCGAGGCCCTGAGTTTGATTCCTCAGCACCACATAAGAAAAAAGCCAGAAGTGGCACTGTGGCTCAAGTGGAAGAGTGCTAGCCTTGAGCTGAAGAGCTGAGGGACAGCGCCCAGGACCAGAGTTCAGGCCCCACGACTGGACCCCCCCAAAAAAAACAAACCTAAATTGTTTTGGGAACTGTATTAAATTCAAGTCAAGTAAATTAATTTAATGTGCTGTTTCAGTCTAGGGAAAAGGTTACAAAAAGACTCATGGAAGAAACAGAAGGTATCATGGTACACCCTAACCAGGAGCCTGCAGTGATAGCTGGGCAAGGGACAATTGCCCTGGAAGTGCTAAATCAGGTAACACAACCTAATTAATTTTTCCTGTTTAGCTACTGGTAGTTTGTCCAGAGATTCAGTTATTTTATTTTTTTTGCCAGTCCTGGGGCTTGAGCTCAGGGCCTGAGCACTGTCCCTGAGCTTTTTGCTCAAGCACCACTTCCAGCTCTTTCTGTATATGTGGTACTGAGGAATCAAACACAGGGCTTCATGCATGCAGGGCAAGCACTCTACCACTAAGCCACATTCCTAGTTATTTTATATATAAATACAAAACTGCTTACTAAGAGACCTTTGTATTTTTACCCTAGGTTCCCTTGGTGGATGCACTGGTGGTACCTGTAGGGGGAGGAGGAATGGCTGCTGGAATTGCAATTACAATTAAGGTGAGAAAACAGCTTCTCAAAAACTTCATGCATTAGGAACAGATTTATTTACATCATAGTGCATCATTACCATCATCTCTTTAAATTGTATATGGAAAGCTCCTCTTTGCCTGCCATTGTGATAATCTTACAGCACAAAACAAAAACAACAGAGACTGAGGAACAGCACCCTCAGTCCTTTCCCAGACCCCACTTATCAGCCTACTGCCTACAGCAGTATATACCCTTCCCAGCCAATGGTCCAAGCAACTACAGGCCAATATCAGACATATATTCCTCTTTCCAGGCTCTGAAACCTAATGTGAAGGTATATGCGGCTGAACCCTTGAACGCAGATGACTGCTATCAGTCTAAACTGAAAGGGGAACTGACCCCCAATCTTCACCCTCCAGAAACCATAGCAGATGGTGTCAAATCCAGTATTGGCTTAAACACCTGGCCCATAATAAGGGACCTTGTGGATGATGTCTTCATTGTCACAGAGGATGAAATTAAGGTGAGCCTCCAATAGGAAAATAGGGCAACTTCTATGATGAATTGCAATTGACCCATAGGGACTTAGCTAGTTGATTTAATGACCTGTTTTGTGATAAACTTTTCAATAGTAGCAGTTAGTTAAGTTTGAAAGTTTCTATTTGTACATAGCAATAAGAAAATTCAGACCAGGAGTCTTCAGGTATAGCTTAAGTGGAAGGGCACTTGCCAAACAAAAGCAAGATCAAACCCCAGTCTCATATACCATACACATGCATAAAAAAAGAGAGAAAAAAAAAATTCAGACTGAGTAGTATCCTCATCTGCTTTTAGAATCTATAAACTGGGGCTGGGAAGGTAGCTCAGTGGTAGAGTACTTGCGTTGCATGCGTGAGGCCCTGGGTTCGATTCGTCAGCACCACATAAAGCAGAAAAAGCCAGAAGTGGCAAGTGGTAGGGTGTTCGAGCTGAGGGACAACGCCCAGGTCCAGGGTTCAGGCCCCACAAATGACAACAAACAAACAAACAAACAAAAAACTACTAGATTCCTCTCCTTTCTCCTCTTGTACTAATCCTTACTCCCTTCTTACCAACAGTTTGCAACCCAGTTGGTATGGGAGAGAATGAAACTCCTCATTGAACCTACTGCTGGTGTTGGAGTAGCTGCTGTGCTTTCTCAGAATTTTCAAACAGTATCTCCGGAAGTAAAGAATATTTGTATTGTGCTCAGTGGTGGAAATGTAGACTTAACCTCCCTAACTTGGGTGAAGGAGGCTGAAAGGCCAACTCCGTATCAGTTTGTTTCTGTTTAATTTATGTAAAAGGAAGAGATAGGACTCAGTGTCTCCAAATACATGAAAAGTTTTCTATCTTTTCCTCATAATTTTCAGAACCCTAATGAAAAATAGAAATTTCAGTAAGATTTAATAAGCTTTTTGGGTTAAACAATCGAAAATTTTCCATATGTGATACTTCAGGTCTAAATAAATTTTGTAGTGGGGCAGCAGACAAATAGGCCAACACAGTAGTGACAAACTGCCCGATCACATCCCACAGACTCCTATCAGAGGAATGGTCAGATCCCAGTGAATCCATTATTCTATGTCCACTTCAGGCACTGTTGAAGAAGTCTCACTTTTCACCCAAGATACAGGTTCTGGTACATATGGATCATACGTCCACTTGGGGAATACCCGTTTATAGAGGTTCATCAACACTGTGTCCTGAGATTTTAGCTTCCCATCAAAACTGCACTTCATGTGACCATGAGTACCTGGAAAGATTATGATAATTAGTAAAGTTAAAAGTAAAAAATTTAAAATCAGTGTGCACCAATCCCAAGAGTAGCACTGGAGAAATCTATTAGGTCCCCAAATCTCACATTCTTACCTAAAGGTTCCTTGATATGTCCCCTGCGGCCCCACTTTGTTCTCAGTTCCACTGGTTTAAACCACAGCACATCCTCTTAAGAATGGAAAACATAGAAGACCAAGATGAAACATTTACCCACAAAATGTAAACCCAACCTTCCCATCACAAACAATCAAATCCCATCCTCCTTCTTCATGTTACCTCTGTTGAAGAACATATAACGCACTACTGCCAGCTTGGTAAAAATTTTGAAAGGATGACCACTTAGAACAACTCTCTTGATGACTATTCTGTCCGGATCCACCGATAACAGATGTCCTGTAGCAATGAGGCTGTGCATTCCTACAGGGGACAGAAAAGAGGCTGTTCAAGAATCTATAGACCACACTCTCCATTTACTAGTTTAATCCACGGGAAAAAAAGCAATGCACTCTACTATTCCCTTCTGAAACTACAGTAAAGACCACTAAATGATATTGCCTCAGCCTGTTCCCCAAACCTACCCTAAACATAGCACCCACTTTGGTAGCTTAGACTCACTGTGAGTCAGAGACTGATATATTTTGAAACCATTGCTAACCTTCTACATACCACGTGACTCCCGAATCTAAACATAGAAAACAGTGATGATGCTACCAAAAAGCCCATTCACCACTGTGAACTCAACTTACCATTACTTTTCTGCTTGAAAAGCAGCACAGATGCAGGAGGGAAAGTGATTGGTGCATACACTGTCACCACTACAGCCGCATCAGCAGTTAGGAATCTCTGAAATTTATGTTTGTCCGCTGCCAAAAGAGTTAAAGAAAAATCACAAACATTTTGAGAAACCATAAACAATCCAAAGGGGTTATATCACTGCTAACTTCTCCCAAACCGAAGGCCTTGTGCATGGCAGGCAAGTGCTCTTTTCCAACCACAACTCTTTTAATATTAAAAAAAAAAAAACAAAAAACTATCAGCATGTATTATTTGTACAAGGTCAACTGCTAAACCAAAAGCAGCCTTCATTTATTTATTTATTCATTTATTTATTTATTGGTCGTGAGGCTTGAACTCTGGGTTCTGGGCACTGTCCCTCAGGTCCTCAGCTCAAGGCTAGTACTCTACCACTTGAGCCACAGCACCATTTCCAGCTTTTTATTCTTATGTGGTGCTGAGGAATCGAACCCAGGGCCTCATGCATGCTAGACAAGCACTCTACCACTGAGCTACCTTCCCAGTCCACTTTTCTTTCTTTCTTTTTTTTTTGGGTCCGGTTGTGGGGCCTGAACTCTGGGCCTGGGCGCTGTCCCTCAACTCTTCAGCTCAAGGCTAGCGCTCTACCACTTGAGCCACAGCACCACTTCCGGCTTTATTTCTTTTTGCTTATGTGGTGCTGAGGAATCGAACCCAGGGCCTCAGACATGCAAGGCACGCGCTCTACCACTGAGCCATCTTCCCAGCCCCCACTTTTATTTCTTTACTTCATTAATTCTCTTTTTTCCCCCCTGCCTCACAGTATGTTTGGTGGTATATACCTGTAACCCCACCAATTATAAGGTAGAGACAAGACAATTGTGTTTGAGGCCACCCAGGGGTTCATAATGAAAAAAAGTTTTTAAAAAGTTGTCTCAATAAAACTGAAAGATGTAACTTTTGTCCTATCAATTGGAGCTTTAACTGTATTTAAGGTTCAAAAAGTTCTCCAAGTAGGGCACCGGTAGTTCACACCTGTAATCCTAACTACTACACAGGAGGCTCAGATTTGAGCCAGTTAGAAGTCATCTTGGGCAGGAACGTCTATGAGACTCTTATCTCCAAGTATCCACCAAAAAAATTGGAAATGGAGCTCTGGATCAAGTGGTAGATTGCTAGTCTTGAGCATAAAAGCTCAAGGACAGGACCCAGGCTCTGAGTTCAAGCCCTAAGACCAGCACCAAAAGAAAAACAAGTTCTCGGGCTGGGAAGGTGGCTCAGTGGTAGAGCGCTTGCCTTGTATGCATGAGGCCCTCGGTTCGATTCCTCAGCACCACATAAACAAAAAGAAAAAAGCCGGAAGTGGCGCTGTGGCTCAAGTGGTAGAGCACTAGCCTTAAGCTGAACTGCTGAGGGACAGCGCCAAGACCCAGAGTTCAGGCCCCACGACATGACCCAAAATAAAATAAAATAAAGAAAAAGAAAAACAAGTTCTCCAGAGGATTCTGATGCCCAGTGCCCCACCTCATTTAGAAATCAGTGCTTTGCTGACACCCTCTGCTACAACAACACTTAGTATTGGGCAGGCACTGACCAGTGCTTCAGCCTAGATACAAAGTATTTTAGACTTTGAAGCCACACAGAGGCTGTTTAGTTCAGCCACTGTAACATAAAAGCAGCCACAGACAATATATACACCTGGAGATTTTAAAAAGTATATATAAATTGGGGCTGAGAAGGTTGCTCAGTGGTAAGAGTGCTTGCCTTGCATGCATGATGTCCTGGGTTCAATTCCTCAGTACCACATAAGCAGAAAAAGCTGGAAGTGGCAATATGGCTCAAATGGTAGAGTGCTAGCTTTAAGCTGAAGAGCTGAGGGACAGCGCCCAGGCCTAGAGTTCAGGCCCCACGACCAAAAACAACAAAAGGTATATATAAATTAGTAGGCAGAAGTGGAGGATTGAAAGACCAGCCTGGGCTATGTAGTGAGACACTGTGCTAAGAATAAACAAATGAACAAACAAATGAAAATTAAAATGGCACACTACAGTCCAATGAACTTTGGTTACAAAAAGAAAAAGTTGGACAAATCTGAAAACCTAAAAATCACTGGGCACCGTGGCTCATGCCTATAATCCTAGCTACTCAGGAGGCTAAGATCTGAGAATTGTGATTTATTAAAGCCAGACGGCCAGGAAAAGTCCATGAGACTCTCATCTCCAATCAACTCCTAGAAAACCAGAAGTGGTGCTGTGGCTTAAGTGGTAGAGTGCTCCCCTTGAGCGGAAGAGCTGAAGGACAGTGCGCAGTCCGAGTTCAAGCCCCACAACTGACAAAAAATAAATAAAAATTTAAAAATAAAAAAAACCTTTGTCTGCTGAACCTGACCTTAATATACTAAAAGCCAGAGAAAAAGAAAAATATTTAATAAAAAAAGTCTTTGGGGGGCTGGGAAGGTGGCTCAGTGGTAGAACGCTTGCCTTGCATGCCTGAGGCCCTGGGTTCGATTCCCCAGCACCACATAAGCAAAGAGAAAAAAAAAAAGCCAGAAGTGGCGCTGTGGCTCTAGCCTTGAGCTGAAGAGCTGAAGAACAGCGCCCAGGCCCAGAGTTAAGGCCCTGCAACCGGACCCAAAAAAAAAGTCTTGGCTAGCATGATTGGTGAGAATAATAAAAACTATTCAGACTACCAATACTGCCTTTATGTCTTCTTCCTGACATTGCTGGAAGCTGAATGAGCTATGGTGATATTCAAAAATGCCAAGTTAAGACAGGCTTGAGTGACTCACACCTGTAATCCTAGATACTTAGGAGGCTGAGATCTGAGGATCATGGTCAAAGCCAACCCAGGCAGGAAAGTCCATAAGACTTTTTTTTTGTGTCTGGTCATGGGGCCTGAACTCTGGGCCTGGGCGCTGTCCCTCAGCTCTTCAGCTCAAGGCTAGCGCTTGAGCCTTTCTGGCTTTTTTCTTTTTGCTTATGTGGTGCTGAAGAATCAAACCCAGGGCCTCATGCATGCAAGGCAAGCACTCTACCACTAAGCCACCTTCCCAGCCCTCAATAAGACTCTTATCACCAGAAAACCAGAAGTGGCATTGTGGCTCAAGTGGTAAAACACTCGCCTGAAGCTGAAGAGCTGAGGGACAGTGTCCAGGCACAGAATTCAAGGCCCACAGTCAACAACAACAAAAAAAAGCCAAGTTAGAGGATAACCTATCTCATAGTATATAGGAGTACAATTACTAAATTACTAAATGCAATCTTACCATCTCTTTATCAGCTGGGGAGCCACAAAAGTCACCACCCTTTTACTCACTGCCACTGTTATGCCAGACACTATGGTTTCCACACTGACATACCCATTTTTGTAAAGCTACCAACTGATTCAAAACTTACTTGGATACAAGTACTCATGACAGAGAAGTCTCAGCACCACACAAGCTGCATCATTAAGATGCCTCAGACAGGTTCAGACATTTTGAATTAAAACATCATTGACTCCTAAGCCAGAGTACTGAAAACACCTCAAACCCAGACACATAAGAGCTGGAACTTTGTATTCTGTCCTCCATCACTCTCTGTCTCCAAAAAGAAAAATAAGATGGAAGAGAACTGAAAGGCTTCCACACTACTGACCTGAAGTATGCTGAGAGAATAAAGGTGAGGCTTGGAAGCGCCTGAATCCACAATGGAAGATCAGTTCCTCTTTGGCTTTCACAGGTTCAGTGTTGCCAGGGCTCCGACTGACCACCATGTTCAATACTGACATCTGAGGACCAAGTAAGAAAAAAAGCTTCTAATCTAGGAATACAACATCCTAACCTGAAAGAAGGCAAAGCAAACAAACATCAGATTCACTCTAAAACTTAAAAGTACTAGTTAATGGTAGAGTGTAGATGATGACACAGAGTAACCCTTTATATCCATCAACAATTGTCATTAGCATGATCAAAGTTCTCATGCACTTGTTAGTTTACCTTCCCATATCTAACATAAAAGAGCTCAACCTCTGTCACAGTGCCTTTCTATTCATCTACACATTATGGCCTTCAAATCCTATTTATTCAAGCCTCTTCCTCAACTCTTACACCACCAACCAAAGGTTGGTCACAGCACCACTTCCGATTTTTTCTGCTTATGTGGTGCTGAGAAATTGAACCCATGGCCTCATCATGCATGCGAGGCAAGCACTCTACCACTGAGCCACATTTCCAGCCCCTTACTGCTGCTGTTGTTATCTGAAAAACACTCCTATCTTGGAGAAGTCTCAGAACTACACCAAACTGCATCACTGAGATGCTTCAGACAGGTTCAGACATTTTGGGTCTAACCATCATTGACTTCTCTGATTCTTTGATCACTAAATTACAAAGCCATAATCTTCATATCCCAATTAGCAAAACATCATGAACATGAAAATTTTTTGTGATGCTACTTCCCACAGATACTAATTTACCTTCTGTTCATGAGGGAGCAAAGAAAATGCAATCAAGGGTGCTCCTTGTTTGAAGTATTCAACTACTGAGACAGGGACTTCAGAGACATGAAGTGTGACATACCAGCCAACCTGCCAGCAGGAAACAGAGATCACAGGATTACTCTTAAAGTCTCAATAATGACAGAACTTTTCTCCAAATGTTAATCTCTCAGACTACATAAAACTAACCTTCCCCCTGAAAGATTCCCTCTCACAGATGCTTCAATTACTCAGATACAAGTCTCTCGGTTAATACAGCTGATTTAGCTGCAGGCAAGCACAAAACTAAATTAGATACTCATTCTCATGCCAAGAGAAGTAAATTAAAAAACAAAAAAAAAGGAAAAGAAATAATCAACCATTAGGGGTTGAAGGTGTGACTCAGGTGTTAGGGTTCCACCAAAGCAGCAAATACAGAATTGAAGTCCTGATCTTGGACCAACCCCACCCCAACCACCTGTCCCCCCCAAAAAAAAGAACAAGAGAAAGTAAAAGTGGTAGTATGATCGTAAACACTCACAACTTATAGGACACACAGGAAAGCAGATAAGATACCTCAGCTCCTTCAGCTTCTTTTTCCTCAATCTCTTTAAAGATACGTTTCTTAGTATTAATGAAGTTCTGAAACTGAAAGATCCGAGCATAATCTTGAGGGAGGTTTTCCTTAGGATCCCATGGAGATGTCCGGAAACTCTTGAGGCCTCTATATTTCTGAAAGCTAGAATAGAAATTGCAAATATATGTAAGAGATTTATATATGCTACTTAAGATTCACATTAGGTCTAAAACAGCTAAGGAGCCAGACACCAGTGACTCGTGCCTATAATCCTAGGTACACACTAGGCTAAGACCTAGGGGATGGTGGTTCAAAGCCAGTCGGGGCAGAAAAGCCTGTGAGACTCTATCTCCAATTAACCAGCACAATGCCAGACTGAAGACATAAAAAGTGGCAGAAAACCAGCTATGAATAAAAAAGCCAAGTGAAAGCAGATCCTGAATTCAAACCCTGGTACTAGTAAACAAAACAAAAAGAACATCAAAAATGAGTCTGGTGCAAGTAACTCAAGCCTGTAATCCTAACTACTCAGGAGGCTGAGATCTGAGGATCTTTATTTAAAGCCAGACCCAACAAGAAAGTCTATGAGATACTTTTTTTTTTTTAATCAGTCCTGGGGCTTGAACTCGGGGCCTGGGCACTGTCCCTGAGCTTCTTTTTGCTCAAGGTTAGCACTCTACCACTTGAGCCATAGCACAGCACCACTTCCAGCTTTTTCTGTTTATGTGGTACTGAGGAATCAAACCCAGGGCTTCATGCAAACTAACCAAGCACTCTATACTAAGCCACATTCCCAGCCCCCAAGAGACTCTTATCTTCAATTAGCTGTAGTTCAAGTGATAGAGTAAGAAAAGGCTCAGGGACAAAGACAGGCACCAAAACAAACCAACCACCAAACAACAACAAAAACACGACCATCTAAGGCTCTAGCTTAAAAAAAAACTAAACTAGGGCCAGGCGTGGGTGGCTCATGCCTGTAATCCTAGCTACTCAAGAAACTAAGATCTGAGGATTAGGGTTCAAAGCCTACCCACGCAGGAAAATCTATGAGACTCTTATCTCCAATTAACCACCAGAAAACAGGAAGTCGAGCTGTGGCTCAAGTAGTACAGCACTAACCTTGAGCTAAAGTGCTCAGGGACAGCGCTCAAGCCCAGAGTTCAAGCCCCACGATCGACCAAAAACAAAAATTGAGCTAGGCATAGATATGGCTCGGTGGTAAAGGCCCTGGGTTTAGGCCCCAAGGACACTCCCCATTTCCCCACCAAAAAAACAAAAACAAACACTTGAGTACAATATATTTGTAATCCTAGCATTCACAGTGCTAACAAAAGACAGAATGTACCAGGACAGCCTGAGCTAGAGCCATAACCTGTCTCAAAACAGGAGCTGGGAAGGTGGCTCAGTGGTAGAGCGCTTGCCTTGCATGCCTGAGGCCCTGGGTTCGATTCCTCAGCACCACATAAGCAAAAAAGAAAAAAGCAGGAAGTGGCACTGTGGCTCAAGTGGTAGAGAGCGCTACCCTTGAGTTGAAGAGCTGAGAGACAGCGCTCAGGCCCCATGATCGGACCCAAAAGAAAAAAAAAAAAAAAACAATAGGGAAAGTCAGGTGCCAGTAGCTCATGCCTATAATCTTAGCTACTCAGAAGGCTAAGACTTGAGGATCAAAGTTCCAAACCAGCCTATTTTATCTCTAATTAATTACCAAAAAAGTGGAGCCAGTGCCTGTGGCTCACACCTATAATCCTAGCTACTCAAGAGGCTGAGATCTGAGGATTGAGGTTCAAAGCCAGCCCAGGCAGGAAAGTCCGTGAGACTCTTATCTCCAATAAACTACTAGAAAACCAGAAGTGGCCCTGTAGCTCAAGTGGTAGAGCACTGGCCTTGAGCTGAAAAGCTGAGGTATAGAGCCAAAGTCCAGAGTTCAAGCCCCACGACCAACCAAAAAAAAGAGCCAGACGTGGAGTAGCCTTGAGCAAAAAAAGCTCAAGAACAGTGCCCAGGCCGACTTCAACCAAAAACAAAACAAAGACCCCAAAGAGGATCAGGCATAGTAGATAATGCCTATAATGCCAGCTACTCAGAAAGTGAGAAAACAGAAGAATCCTCATGGGCCAAAGAATCTTCATGGGCCAAATGGCTTAAGGTTAACCCAAGCAAAATCAGTTCCTAAGATCCCATCTCATCTGTACATCATTACCCTTAACTTAAGGTCAGGCACAGATGCAGGTACAACTGTTGCCTGAGGCCAACCAAGGTAAAAACAGGAAACCTTACTTGAAAAATAACTGAAAAAGACACCAGGCGCTGGTGGCTCACGCCTGTAATCTCCAGTTAACCAGGAAAAGGCTGAGAGTGTAGTTGGATGCCAGTGGCTCATGACTGTAATCCTATTCAGGAGGCTGAGATTTGAAGCTATCCAGCATGAAAGTCCATGAGACTCTTACCGTCAATAAACTATTCAGAAAAAGCCAGCAGTAGAGCTGAGTCTCAAATGGTATAGTACTATCCCTGAGCAAAAGAAGCTCAGGAACAGTACCCAGGCCCTGAGTTCAAGCTCCAATAATTGAATAATCATATAATACTAGTCTTTACCACAGATCATATATTAATTTCCCTTTCTGACACAGAATATTAACCCTTCAGGAGCAAACACAACATCTTTCTCTCTTTCTATTATAACATGGTTCTGAGCCATAGTTTTTAAATAAAAACTTATTATTTCACTTGAGAATTATGGACGAACCGCACTCTGGCAGCCACATCACGGGGGGTATCCATTTCATCAGGAAACATCTCTTCTAATCTTTCTTGTTTATATTTCTCCAGCATTTTTTCCTCAGCCTCTTCATCCACTTTCTCATCATACAGATCATCACGTACAGACTCCCCTGTTGTCATCGTTTCACATTCCTCCTCATCTTCCTCTTCAGCACTCTCAACCTATAAAAGGACTGCAGTTATCTCACAAGAAATCCATCCACCTCTACCCCAAAGCCAGTAAGCTAATTTCCCTGGACACCTACTAACCAATAATCTTCATCTCTATTCTAACAGTGATTAAGTCATTTAAAAAAATCTCATTCCTTGTGATCAGTCATTACTAAGAAAATGACTGCAATGTCAAGATTGCACACCACCTAGTACTGAGCACTGTATATGTAAGTGGTCTAATGATCCATTTCCTTACCTGAGAGTCTTCTTCCATAAAATCCTCATGTTCCATGTCATACTCATCTCCTTCCCCATCACTTCCATCACCTTCATCCAAAATCCATTCAGCTTGGTAACTGGATGTTCCTTTGGGAACCTTCTTTATCACCTTAGAACTTTGCTTCACAGAATCTGTAAAAGCCAAAACAAGTTATAAACCTCCCAACAAATTATGGACCTCCTTTGCCCTGGGTCTTCTTAACTCCAGAAGATGCTGGATACTTCTGTCAACATGTGTACACATTAGTAGACAGGTAAGCAGAGCAGACTGCAGACTTTCAAATTTAACTCAACTGCCTCACAATTAGCAATACCTACACAGCTAAGTTGTTTCAGTATATCTACAGTTGTTTATCTGTTCATTATAAAATAATGCAATGTTAAAAAATGGAACAAAGTTGCATCCACTGTTTTCTTAGTGCAATCTACAGCATTTGGGGATACAGGAAATGACAGAACTTCAATGTTATTCTCATCCTATTCTACCCTACATAGGGTGTGAGCAGCTACCCTATAAGCTACTAGACAAAAATCCACAATTCCAGGTCAGATAAATAACAAAGAAGTCTGTTACTACTACCAACCATCTGCCTCATTCAGTTCCTCCTCAGTGGGCCAGGTTTGCTCCCCTTCCATTGGATCTGGGATGACCTCTGCTTGCAAAGATTCCTGTTTATTGGGGTCTGCCTTCATCAGGATCTTAAGATCTTCTTCCATATTAACCACAGCATCTACAGCACAAATCTGAAAAACAAAAGCAGGTCTAGCCAGTTAAACATTAACCAAAAGTGTATTTAAACACAGCAAGCAGTAAGATTCAGAAACCTATCAGTCCTTATACAGACAAATCAAAACATAACCAAGGATATTTTCAAATGGCTGTTTCCATGTCAAATGGCATCTTAACTCTACACTTCTGCTTAGCTCTTGAGGCCTTTCATAATCTTATCCCTACTGTACCTATTTCTCATTCCTATCAAGCTGTTGTCTCCATTCTTTCACCTCTGTTTTAACTTAAGCCACACTCATTCTACTCCACATTTTTTAGCTGATTTTCTTTCTGCTTTGCCTGTCTATTTCCTCAGCTTCTACAGTAGGTCCATATGATAACCTAACTTCAACCTTTACTTCACTGGCATTTGCCCTTTTTTTTGGTCAGTCACGGGGCCTGAACTCTGGGCCTGGACGCTGTCCCTCAGCTCTTCAGCTCAAGGCTAGCACTCTACCACTTGAGTGTCAGCCCACTCCTGGCTTTTTCTGCTTATGTGGTGCTGAGGAATTGAACCCGGGGCCTCATGCATGCAAGTCAAGCACTCTACCACTGAGCCAACTTCCCAGCCCCTTGCCCTTTTTTTCTAATCCAACTAAGTTCTTTGAGGAGTGATCACATACTGGGTCCCCTTCTATAAACTCAGTCAACTGTGTGCAGGACAGCTAGAAAGTAATATATATAATTGATCAACATACTTGTAAGCTGACTATTGCCCTGCTTTTCCTCCTCACTGGCATGTGGACTATCTTTTCTGGATTTAAATTTCTATCATGTGCCAACTTGTACATAAATCCATAATACAGGTTGAGTGGTAAAATGGTTGTCTAGAATTCATGAGGTCCTAGGTTTGATCTTCAGCATTGAAAGGGGGGCGGGGAACAAAAAGAAAAACAAAATACAAAAGCATCAATCTCACCTCCATTGCCATGCTTGAGTCCTTCTGGGACTTATTCACTCTAGTATTTAAGGGAAAAGGATCCATGGGAGCATCGATCTGTTTCATTTGGAAGTCTCCATATCCAACAATATGCAGCAAGCTATTTACATTCAGAGTCCTCCCACGAACATAACCTGAGATTTTCAAGGTGCCCACAGAGTTATTCTCTTCACTAGGCACAAAATCAGCAGCATGGGCAAACAGGTAGGCCCTCCGATCTCGAAAAGCAAGATGCCGTTGCTTTTGGTTAACCAACTGTCTAAGCAGCATGCTTGCCTCCTGTTGGATGTCTAACAAGAGTAGTTTGTCATCAGGAAAGCGCTTCTCCACTACTTTATTTAACTTCTTTTTGGCATCTATTTGTTTCTTCAGTGGGAGGCCAGAAACCCCCAGGACAGCTAGTGCTGAAAGCAAAAGAGAGGGCTTTGTAACTTACTGCTTTATTACATGAAAATCCTCTTGCAGTTCAAATAAGCCAACAGGTACGTGATCCCAGAGATCACTGAGAAAGTCAACCCTTGGCCACCCTGAAGAAATGTCACAATGCTGGGTGCCGGTGGCTTATGCCTGTAATCCTAGCTACTCAGGAGGCTGAGATCCAAGGATCACAGTTCGAAGCCAGCCCGGGCAGGAAAGACTGTGAGACTCCTATCTCCAATAAACTACTAGAAAACCAGAAGTGGTGCTGTAGCTCAAGTGGTAGAGCCCGCGGCTTGAGCTGAAGAGCACAGGGACAGCGCCCAAGCCCAGAGTTCAAGCCCCACCATCAAAACAAAAAAAAAAAGAAAGGAAGAAATGGCATTGGTGGCTCATGACTATAATTCTAGCTACCCAGAAGACTAAGATCTGAGGATAGCAGTTCAAAGCCAGCCCAGGCAGAAAGTGACTCCTGTGATAGAGCACTAGCCTTGAGCAAAAAAGCCCTGGACCTGAGTTCAAGTCCCAGGACTCACACTCGAGCACGCGTGCAGGCACACACACACACATAAGAAGAAAGAAGGGGGCTGGGAAGGTGGCTCAGTGGTAGAGCGCATGCCTTGCATGCCAGAGGCCCTGGATTCCTCAGCACCACATAAGAAAAAAGAAAAAAGCCAGAAGTGGCGCTGTGGCTCAAGTGGTAGAGCGCTAGCCTTGAGCTGAAGAGCTGAGGGACAGCGCCCAGGCCCAGAGTTCAGGCCCCATGACCAGACCCCCCCCAAAAAAAAAAATAAAAGAAGAAGAAGAAAGAAGGCTGGGAAGGTAGCTCAGTGGTAGAGTGCTTGCCTTGCATGCCTCAGCACCACATAAGCAGAAAAAGCCAGAAGAGGCGCTGTGGCTCAAGTGGTAGAGCGTGGTAGAGCACTAGCCTTGAGCTGAAGAGCTGAGGGACAGTGCCCAGGCCCAGAGTTCAAGCCCCACTAATGAGCAAAAAAAACATGTCACAACAAAACTTCACATTCTTCTTCCTCTTGGCAAATGTCAGCTCAGAAATAAAATGGCACCTTAACTGACAATTCATAAGTGACCAAATTTAATGTTTGCATATACATTCTACCAGCAATATAACCCATCATATATATTCCTGAATCAAATGCCAAGCTAAGTGCTTGAACAGCTATAGGTACACAATGAACAATTATTTACTTTTTTCCTAGCCTCCAATATGCCAACTCACTTACTGTAGGTGGGAAGGCCCTGAGCAAAGAGGCAGGAAAGGCAGTAATCTCCAGTGCTGTCCCAAGCTTCTAGTGGATCAAGGAGAAACAGGATGGTATCAGCCACTTTAGCCAGGTCTAACACAGTGTGCAGATCCCCTGGAGATAGAAGACACAGAAGAGGTACAGAACATTATTCTCAGCAAATATTACCTAGCCCTCTGAAGGTTGTGCTAAAAGGGTCACCAGTTCAAGGTCAGCAAAGTAGCAACTTGCCTACCATGGGCAAGACCCTGCGTTTGATTATCAGCACCACCAAAGTTTAAAAAAAAAAAAAAAGGAAAGAAATTTAAGCTATTTAACAAGAGAATATTATATGCTCTAACCTGGCTTTGCAAATGTGAAAAACCACCGATGTTTCAATTGTGGGCACAGTAGCATAAAGCTGTGAGTGTTTCCACATTCATTCAAGCATACTGTTCCCAAGTCTCCATCCTGAAGCAGTCCCAAGACCTCAGGCAGGGAAATCCTGTTGTGCAGAGGCACCACCAGCACCTGATGGGGAGGCCCATCCTTGCTGCCCAAATGTCTCTTCTCTGCCAGAACCTGAGAAAAGAAATAGTCAGAAAACTGTGCTCCAGTATTGCATTTCCAACAGTATGGCCAGCGGCAGCCTGGTACCAGCATCCTTGCCACAGGCCGCCAAGTATGGGGGAAAGCCTGCAGGTCATCTCAGACTCTAACAGAATCTACACCAAGGCTGGGAATGTGGCTTGGTGGTAGGAGTGCCTGCCTAACATGCTGAAGCACTCAGTTCAATATCTCAGTACCACATAAACAGAGAAAGCAAGAAGTGGCACTGTGGCTCAAGTGGTAGAGTGCTAGCCTTGAGCACAAGAAGCTCAGGGACAATGTCTAGGCCCTTAGTTCAAGCCCCAGGACTGGCAGAAAAAAAAAACAACAGAACAACAAAAAAAAAGAATGCATGCAAACCAGAGCTGGGCACCGAGCATGCCTATAATCCTAGCTACTCAGGAGGCTGAGATCTAAGGATGGCAGTTAGAAGCCAGCCCGGGCTGAAAAGTCCCCATGAGCCACTTAACCACTCAAAAAACGGGAAGTGGAGCCGTGGCTAAAAGTAGTAGAGAGCTAGCCTAGGGCTAAAGAGCTCAGGGAAAGCACCCAGGCCCTGAGTTCAAGCCTCACAACCGACCCCCCCCAAAAAAAATCTAGACCAGTAAGTAGTGTAGGCCCAACTTGTGTATTGTGTTATTTTCCATCTCCGGCCCGTCCCAGAGTCCCATCTTCTAGTTCATACCATCATCCTTGTATAATGGTAGTAAATCCGCAGCATGTCCCCAACCCAATTCTCCTTACCGCCTCCTTCTTCTGCTTTCGGAGTTGGTTGGCGCGATGTCTCTGGTCTATTCTGCTCAGCTCTTTTTTCACCTTCTTGCACAGGATTTTCATTTCTAGGCGGCCTGGAAGAGGAGACCAGATGGGGCCGTTGTGTCTGGATCGGAAGATAAACAGAGGCCCCCGCCCCACGGGCCTTTGCCCAGTCCCAGGCCTGACTATAGCAGTGCAGACACAAGGAAAAGCGGTTACCAGTTAAACGGTCCTTCTACCTGCCCTGTCTCCTCACCTTTGCCATCTCTCTGTGCCGACCCTCGACCCCGATGCCGCCCGCCTTTATGAGGCTTATTCTGTTGTTTCAGCGGGCCGGAGCGGTGAGCCGCCATGCCGCCCTCCGCGTGCTCCAAGCCCGCACTACTTCCGGGCCGCGCGGAGTGCTTCCGGCCCCTCCCTCTAGAGGGCCCCTTCCGGGGGGCGGGGCTTCCACGCGTTGTGCTGAGGGCTTTTCAACCCGTCTGTCAGTCTCAGTGGAACCGCGGTGGGAACTTTTCAGACGTTGCACTCTGCGGCTGACGACTTTAAAACTCCCCTTGTAGCCGGGCACGGGTGGCTCACGCCTGTAATCCTAGCGACTCAGGAGGCTGAGATCTGAGGATCGTGGTTCCAAGCCAGCCCGGGCAGGAAAGTCTGTGAGACTCATCTCCACCAAAAAGCTGTGGCTCAAGTGATGGAGCACAAAAGCTCAGGGACAATGCCCAAGTCTTGGGTTCAAGCCCCAGGACTGGCACCGAAAAGAAAAAGACAAAAGGAGCCGACATACTGCCAACTCCGGCTCTTATTCCAGAAGGGCGGTTTTGTGTCCACTTCTCTTCTTTTTTCTTCCTCTCTCTCTCTTCCCTCCTTTCTCTCTCTCTTTTTGCACTATTACATGGCAGCACGTAGTAAGATGTTGAATGGAAGGCTACTCGTGCACGAGACGCCTAAGCCCCTCTCACGTAAGATTCGGGCGCGCCGCTCTATATTGACAACAAAAGGCGTTCTTTACTGCTGAGCAGCCTTTTCCTTTCCCAAAACACCCTTCACATTCGAGGGCAAGTCGCATGGAAGGCGCTTCACTCGCCTCATTAGCTCCATACAAGTTCCCGCCGGTCCTTGACTACAATCGGCACCTCATTTCTCACAAAGCGGTTACCAGGACTAGACAGGATGTGGAGAGCCCTGCGATGGGTGTGGGTGTGTTGGGGGGTGGGCGGGGAGGGGGGCCATGACCCTCCTGCCTTCTGGCTCCTCTTCTCCAAAACCAGCCGCTGCCTTCCCACTCAACTTCCAACAAGCTTTGCAACTGAGCAACCGCTGACCGTGGGACTCGGAGGCGACCTGGGACCGGGAGACAACGCTAGCGTCGAGCCATAGTGCCGGACCGGGTCCTCCCAGCTCCACGGGTGGAAATTGGGGAGGCATCTATCAGAATTGAGGCTCAGCCTCAGGGTCCAAGGTCTGGCTGGACCGTGCAGTGCGGGACTGGCTACCGGCGCTCACAATGAGAGTTTGCGCCCTCCTGGAGGGAGCAGGCGCGTTGCCATGACAGCGGCCCCCGGGCCCGCCG
>NW_012267247.1:7808500-7810780 GCF_000151885.1 Dipodomys ordii
GAAAGGCTCGGAGGTGGCGAGGGCGAGCGGGGGACTCAGGGGCCCATTCGGTGCCGCCTCTCCGCCACCGTCCGCACCATGGGCAGCGCAGAGGACGCAGCCAAAGAGAAACTGCTGTGGAACGTAAAAAAGGAGGTAAAGTCGGGGTGCGGACCCCAGCGCCTGGGGGTGGGGGCGAACGGCTCGCGCCACGCCCGCGCGGCCCGGGGACCCGGAGGTCCGCACCCACCTTCGGGCTGCGGGCACCTGACGGCCAGGCCTGGGCCGGGCGGGGGCGGGGTCCCGGGGACAGGTGGCACCCCAGGGCTTGTTTGCTTCGCGCTCCCGCAGCTCCCCGCCCTGTGACGGCAGCAGTCCCGGGAGACCGAGGTCGCGGGAGGGGTGGCGGCGGTTTCTGAAGAGCCGGAGCTTTGCCCATTCATTCCCGGTGCCATCGAGGGAGGGGGCGGGCCCCCGCGGGCAACCTGTGCGGGTGATGGGGAGGGGGGTGCTTGGATCTCGCTAAGGGCGTCCGACCACCCCCTTCGCTATCCCTGAGTCGTGGCTGCCTGATTTGCTGCACTCTCTCTCTTCTCCCTCCACGCCCACCTCTTTACCCAGGAACCGGGGGTTTAAGAATGGTGTTTTTAGACTCGATTTTTTTTTTCTCCGCTTTTGAGGGAAGCCCTCACGTCAGAAAGAAGAGTCCTCCCCCGTGCTAACTCCCTTACCTTGACCCTGCTCAAAAGCCCATTTTCATTTCAGTGGGGGGTGGGGGGGTGGACGACACATATGAATGACTCACCAGCCTGTGAGAGAGCTCAAGCCTGCAGAGTAGATGAAATGAATGAGGCCTCTTTTCCCCACTGCTTTGGTGGCTAGATCTGCCAGATGTGTGAACTCCATGAGGGCAGGGAACCTGTCCGCTTTGTTCACTATGCTCTAGCCAGTACCTGGCACACTTACAGGCACACAGTGACTATATGTAAATAAGCCTGCTGATCTTGGAGACTGAGAACTGGTAGAATAGAACTTTGGAATAGCCTGAATCTACTTCTGTGTGACCTTAAGTAACTTACTTAACCTCTCTGAGCCTGGATTTCTTCACACACGCCCCCTTTAAATATGCTATTTTTTTGGGGGGGGGTCCGGTAATGGGGTCTGAACTCTGGGCCTGGGCGCTGTCCCTCACCTCTTCAGCTCAAGGCTAGTGCTCTACCACTTGAGCCACAGTGCCACTTCCGACTTTTTTCTTTTTTTTTGGTTATGTGGTGCTGAGGAATCAAACCCAGGGCCTCATGCATGCAAGGCAAGCGCTCTACTACTGAGCCACCTTCCCAGCCCCCACACCCCCTTTAAATAGGGATAATGCTATCTCATTTATTTAAAATTACCATATTGGTTCTCTTACATCTTCTTAGAGTTTCAGGTGGGGCAAGACTCTGGGTTCCCATAAAATCCTGGAAAACTTTTCATAGTTCATTACTGTGGGTTAGCTACTATGCCCTATTAGTTACTTTCGTTTCCTTGGCATTAGCCATCTCCTTCCCATCTTGTGTAAGAAGCTTTATTGTGCTTTTGTTGTGAAGTGGCCACATGAGGGTTTCCTAAGCTAGGGGTCTATCAAATCAGCATTAAGTCTCAGCCCCAAATTAGTAGAGTGTTGCCTAGCATGCATGAAGCCCAGGTTCAATTCAGTCCCAAGCTCTGGGAGGAAAAGAGAAAGAAAAGAAAAAAAATAGTCACTGATTATCTCCAGAAAGAAAGTAGTCTAGTGACAGAGACTTCCAGGAAGAGTATGAACAAAAGCAGGAAGGGAGTCATACCCAAACATTTAAGACAAATGTGATTAAACATTTGCTGCAGTTATTAGTGCAATCCAAATTTGAGGGTTGATTAGGCATACTAGGAAAGATTTTTCAGAAAACGATGATTTTTTTTCTCCAATACTTAGAAGACAGTATTAGTCCAACAATGATTCTTAAAAAACAAAAACAAAAAAAACAAAAAGCTCTGGCTGGGAATGTGGTTTAGTGGTAGAGTGCTTGCCTAGCATGCATGAAGCCCCGGATTATATTCCTCAGTAATACATACACCGAAAAAGCTGGAAGTGGTGCTGTGGCTCAAGTGGTTAGAGTGCTAGCCTTAAGCAGAAAGAAGCTCAGGGACAGTGCCCAAGCCCTGAGTCCAAGCCCCAGGACTGGCAAAAAAAAAAAAAAAAAAGATGGGTAGGGATGGGAAGGGGAAACAAAGCAGGAGGCAACAATGCTTGATAAGAAATGTACTCATGGGACTGAGAAG
>NW_012267247.1:7811830-7829670 GCF_000151885.1 Dipodomys ordii
GTTTTCTGGTGGTTTATTGGAGATAGGAGTCTCACAGTCTCTCCTGCCCGGGCTGGCTTTGAACCGAGATCCTCAGATCTCAGCCTCCTGAGTAGTTAGGATTACAGGCGTGAGCCACCAGCGCCCGGCAGAAGGCTGAGATCTTAGAATTATGGTTCAAAGCTAGCTCCAACAGGAAAGTCCATGAGACTCTTATCTCCAATTAACCACCAAAAAGCCAGAAGTGGAGCTGTGGCTCAGGTGGTAAAGCGCTAGCCATGAGCACAAAAGCTCAGGGACAGTGGTCCAGGCCTTGAGTTCAAGCCCCAGGTTCAGCACAGAAATGCAAAGAAAAAAACATATCCTTTCTCTCTACAAGAAGAGACAACCAGTATCAATTTAGGTATGGCCAGCCTTTTTCACAGAGACCCACAGTATCTTTTTAGGAGTAACTATAGAGCCTTCTAACCCAAAAATATATGCTACCAGCCGGGCGCTGGTGGCTCACGCCTGTAATCCTAGCTACTCAGGAGGCTGAGATCTGAGGATCGCGGTTCAAAGCCAGCCCGTGCAGGAGAGACCGTGAGACTCCTATCTCCAATAAACCACCAGAAAACCGGAAGTGGCACTGTAGCTCAAGTGGTAGAGCGCTAGCCTTGAGCTGAAGAGCTGAGGGACAGCGCCCAGGCCCAGAGTTCAAGCCCCACGACCGACCAAAAAAAAAAAATATGTGCTACTAAGCACTTCAGATGCCTATGGATGTTTAGTTGTGGCATTATGTTGTGCTGGTAAATATAAACACCCTTTGGGAAGTCATCTAGGAAGCTTTTAACAGTTTAGAGTACAGGAATTAATCTTAACTCAGCCTCATTTACCTAACCACCAAGGAAGAGCAGTTCCATCAGGGAGGAAGTGAAGAGCTTCTGGGCCCTTCTTCCTTTCCTTTTCCTTCCCTTTCCATCCCTTCCCCTTTCTGAAAGCTTTGGACTCTTACCACTCTTCAAACAGTATAGTGCTAAATGAGGGCAGCATCAGAACACTGTACAACTGACTGTCCGAAGAATGGTAAGACCAATTCTGCCTCCTGTAAGCTTTTACACTGGAGTTAAGGAAATCTATCTTCTCATCTCCAGTGCTAGCATCTGTCTTCTACCCATTCCCCCAGGTCTCGATTGTGCTTGCCTAAAATGTTGGGAGCAGCTAGAGCTTTATAAACACCAATGGGAGTGTAAATTATTACAATCACTTTGGAGAGCATTTTGGCAAAGTCTAACAAAGCAGATTATATACATCAGAAATTCCTTGCTTAGAAATATAAATTTTAAAAAGCCAGCACATATGTTCAGCAAAATATGTGTCCAGAATGTTCATAGCAAGACTATTCATAAAAACCCCAAAGTGGAAACTACCCAAATGCCAGTCAATTATGTGTTCACACAATCTGGAATGAACCATCTACAACTATACACAACATCTATATCTATCTACAACATATACACAACATGGACGAATCTTACAATCACGCAGGCAAGCAAAAGAGACCAGCTACAAAATACCACTACTTGTTATTCTATTTATAAAAACAAAAAAGATACTTTAGGACCAGATATACATGACTCAAGGGGTAGAGCACCTGTCTAGCAAGCACCAGGTCCTGAGTCTAAACCTTAGAACCAACAAAATAAATACCTGGAAATCTAACCAGTGATGTGAGAAGTCAAAACAGTGGCCTTGCACCAGTGGCTCATGACTAAACCTAGCTACTCAAAAGGCTGAGATCTTAGAATCGTGTTTCAAAGCCAGCCCCGGTCTCCCTGGGAGACTCATATTCAATTAACCATTCAAAAATCAGGAAGTAGAATTGTGGCTCAAAATGGTAGAGTGCTACACTTGAGCAAAAGAGCTCAGGGATGGTGCCCAGGCCCGACAAAACAAAGCAAAACAAAAACAGCAACAAAGAAAAGGACCTCTTGTTCCCATTTCCTGGAGTTCATTTCAATAATGCACATAGGCATTGCACCTTTGTGTTCCTCTCCTAAGAATATCCTCCCTTCTCTCACTGTGACACACATCAGTTTTAGAACCTGGAAAGAATGAAAACATGATCAAATGTCCCTGAGGCATGAATGGATCCTGTCACTGAGACTTGTTTGCGCAGAAGTCCTCCAGCTGAATGCAGAGGAACAAACGGCCTTTTTTTTTTTTTTCCTGGTTCTGGGGCTTGAACTCTGGGCCTGAGTGCTGTCCCCGAGCTCCTTTTGCTCAAGACTAGCACTGTACTGCTTGAGCCACAGTGCCACTTCCAGCTTTTTCTGTGATTAATTGGAGATGAGTTCAAGATCACTTTGAAACTAGGATTACAGGTGGGATTATAGGATTACACCTGGCACAAACAGCCTCTTATCCCCAAAGTAGGACACTTTCACCTGGATTAGAACGCCATACCACTTAGTTGATGGATTATGACATCTGTTTTCCTGGTTTCCCCTCCGAAAGGCTTGGAGTAGGAAGTCCTAAAAAAAATTAACGAATTAATATAGACACATATACATACATATACATGTAGATGTGTGTATATATGAATATAAATGTAAAATGATGCTGAGCTGGGGATGTAGTTTCATGGTAGAGTGCTTGCCTACCATGTATGAGGCACTGGGTTTGGTCCTCAGCATCCCCCCAAAATAAACAAAAATAAAAATAAGGATACTGTCCATTTATCCACAGGTGAAGCAAATCATGGAAGAGGCTGTCACCAGGAAGTTTGTGCATGAAGATAGCAGCCACATCATTGCTCTGTGTGGTGAGTGAGAGGCTTAGGTCTGGTGGGGTGGGAGATGGGTCTAGAGCTGAGGATGATGCCTTCCTGAAGCTGGGAAAGATGAATCCTTAGGTGTACTACTCAAATCTTTAGCCACAAGTTTACATCAACCCCAAAAAAACTTGAATTCTCCTTGGGCCTTATTCAATTCAGTTAGATCTATTCAATTGGATCTTCAGGGCCTAAGAATCTATACATTTTCAGTTCCCTAGGATAATAGTTCTACAATTTTAGACACCTGAAGGGCTTGTTAAAACACAGGCCTGGCTCCTGGCCCCAGAGTATCTGATTCTAGTAGGTGTGGAGGTCACCTAATGCTGGGAGGTTCTTTTTTTTTTTTTTGGTGGTATTAGGGGGTCGAACTCAGCCTCACACTTGACTCCAGGACTCCATGCCATGACTCTAGCCCCTTTTTGCATTGATTATTTTCAAGGTAGCGTCTTCTTGAGTGCATTCCTCCTATTTGTACTTCCCTGTGTTGCTGGGGATGACAGGCATGCGCCACTACACCCAGCCATTGAATTAAGAAGTCTCATGAACTTTTCTTCCCTGTGCAAGCCTCATTCATTCTCCCCGTTTCTGCCTTCTGAATAGCTAGAATATAGGCTGAAGGTACCATACACAGCAAGAAAGTCTGGATTTCCAATAAGCTCACAGATAGGGCTGATGTTGCCAGTCCAGGGACCATACTTTGAGAACCACTGCCTGAGGTAATTAAGAGTTGGGAACCACTGCTCTGATTTACCCTTCTTTGAACTTTAGAGGAAGACTGGTACATTGGGGATGCTTTCTACTTCCTATGACACATTTACTTTCTGACTAATTCAGCCTGAGTAGTTACATCATCCTTTTTGTTGTTGTTGTTATTGTTGGTCGTGGGGCTGGAACGCTGGGCCTGAATGCTGTCCCTCAGCTCTTCAGTTCAAGGCTAGTGCTCTACCACTTGAGCCACAGTGCCACTTCTGGTTTTCTGGTGGTTTTATTGGAGATCAGAGTCTCACAGACTTTCCTGCATGGGCTGGCTTTGAACTGCGATCCTCAGATCTCAGCCTCCTGAGTAGCTAGGATTACAGGTGTGAGCCACCAGTGCCCGGCTACATCATCTTAACTCTACATGCAGTAAAGTTAAGATGGATGAAGAAGTATATAAGCATTTAGGCTAGGAGGGGTAGTCACAGTCTTCCATCCAAAAAAGGGGGAAATATCCATAAAAACCTTCTCAATTTGTAGATATTTGCATCTGTATCTCTATACACAGGATCTAACCAGGGGCTAATGCATGGCATGCATGCAGAAGGGATGCTTTTGATAATTGTGTAGTGAGACAGCATTGCCCTACCCATGAGTCCAGCCACAAATACTTGCTGAAAGCTCCAGATTATATAATCTGTAATTCCTGTGTTCCATACAGGGAAATGGCAGTGACAAGGTGGTCAAGTCTCTGCCTCAGGAACTTATATTCTGTTGAGAGAGACAAGAGAACAAATGTACAAAAGAGACATGTCAGGTGATTATAGGTCTAAGTTCTTTTTTTTTGGGGGGGGTGGTCCGGTCATGGAGCCTGAACTCTGGGTCTGGGCGCTGTCCCTCAGCTCTTCAGCTCAGGGCTAGCGCTCTACCATTTGAGCCACAGCACCACTTCCAGCTTTTTTCTTTTTGCATATGTGGAGCTGAGGAATCGAACCCAGGGCCTCATGCATGCAAGGCAAGCGCTCTACCACTGAGCCACCTTCCCAGCCAGGTGATTATAGGTATAGCGATAAGAACTACAAAAGAAAATAGATACGGGGGAGTGGTTATGGAGGCAGCCAGTGAGCTGAGGCCAGGTGTTCTGGAGTTTGAGCTCTGGTGCTCTGTGTACTACTTACATTGGATAAGTTTCTTCTGTCAACCTTGTGTGTGTGTGTGTGTACATGCATGTGTGCGTGTGTGTGTGTGTGTGGGCGCGCGCGCGCGCACATGCGTGCATGCGCTTCTGTGCATGCGCACCAGTACTAGGGTTTGAACTAAAGCCTAGACACCGTCCCTTAGCTTTTTGCTCAAAGCTGGTATACTACCACTTGAGCCACAGCTCCACTTCTAGCTTTTTGATAGTTAATTGGAGATAAGAGTCTCAAAGCACTGGTGGCTTACACCTGTAATCCTAGCTACTCAGGAGGTTGAGATCTGATGATCTCGGTTCAAAGTCAGTCAGGGCAGGAAAGTCCGGGAGACTCTTATCTCCAATAAGCCACCAGAAAACCGGAAGTGGTGTTGTAGGTCAAGCGGTAGAGCGCTTGCCTTGAGTTGAAGAGCACAAGGACAGCGCCCAAGCCCAGAGTTCAAGCCCCACGACCGACAAAAAAAAAAAGAGTCTCAAAGACTTTGCTGTCCAGGCTTTGAATGGTGTTTTTCAGATCTCAACCTACTGAGTAAGTAAGATTTCAGATGTGAGCCACTGGTGCCTACCCTTATTTTTTTTCTTTCTTCCCTCCCTCCCTCTCTCCCTCCCTCCCTTCTTCCCTCTCTCCCTTCCCCTTTCCCCTTCCTCCTCCCCTCCCTCCCTTCCTCACTCCTTTCCCTTCTTCCCTCTCTCCTGTCCCCTCCCTCTCTCTCTCTCCCTCCCCTCCCCCCTTTCTTTCTTCTAGTCCTGAGTCTTGAACTCGGGCTTAGGTGCTGTACCTGAGCTTTTCTACTGAAGGCTAGCGTTCTTCCAGTTGAGGCACAGCTCCACTTCCAGCTTTCTGGTGGTTATCTGAGAGTCTTCAAGACTTTCTTTTCTGGGCTACATAAGCCAGGCACCAGTGGCTCAGATCTGTAATTTTAGCTACTTAGGAGGCTGAGATCTGCATATTGTGGTTCAAAGCCTGCCCAAGCAGGAAAGTTTGTGAGACTCCTATCTCCAATTAACCACTTACAAAAAAAGCCAGAAATGGAATAGTGGTAGAGCACTAATTTGGGGCAAAATAAAGCCCAGGGACAGTGCTTAGGCCCTGAGTTCAAACCCCAAAGAGGTTAGCTCACAGAGAGAGAGGGGAGGAGGGAGGGAATGAAGGAAGGAGGGAGGGAGGGAGAGGGAAGGAGAAGGAGAGAGAGAGAGAGGGAGAGAGAGAGAGAGAGAGAGAGAGAGATCAGAGGCAGTGCTTTTTATATGGGAATTGAGTTGATGACTGTGAATGTCTCCAGCACTGTAAGAACAGAAAATGTGTTGCTTTCTCCTCTGGATGTTGAGGTTGGAGATTGGCTTGCAGGATTTAGGTTCCCATCATCTCCTTTTTCAGTATATTTCCCCAGTTCTATGAGGTGATCATGTTCGTAACCTGATCTCACCTTTTCTCAGGAGCACCTGTGCTGGCGGGGGGGGGGGGGGGGGAAGCTTGCCAGTCTCTAGTAAGTACTCTGGAAGAGCTTTAGAATTCTTCTTTCCAGCTGTGCCATGTCGCTTTGCTATCATTGCCAGAAGGGATCTGCAGGTGGCCCAGTTATACATGGCTAGGTGTTTGGCTTTGTCAAAGCACACACTCTAAAGAAAGCAGAAACAAAGAGCACAAACAGCTTGTACACGGATGCCATGGATGGGTATGGATGGGAGCTGAAGGAAAAGGTATTAGAGGAAGACAAGCGGAAGAAAAGCTGATGCTGTCTGTCCCACACTCAGGCTCAGGCTGTTTGGGTGAGAAACAACTGTCAGCTGTCCTGTGATTAGTCCAGGAGCCCTTGGGAAGCAGTGGAGCTTTCACTTTCATCTCTTGCCTGGAAGCTTGGGGTTCTTTCGGGAAGGCTAGGAGATCACACTCTAAAGGAATGTGCATGTTTTTGATGATGTTGTTCTGTTTTGTTTTTACTATCAGTTAAGTTTCAGTTGCTGAAATAGAACAAGGCCCTAAAGTCTCCAGCGTTGTGAGCTCAGACCAGAGAGAAGAGCCCTGTTCTGTTGGTTTTCAAAAGATAGCTCAGGGCCAGCAGTACAAACTTAAATGTCTATAGGCCTAGACAGAGAAGTTTCCACAAGCTAAGCTGACCAGATGTAATAGAAGGCAGTGGCAGAGACTGAAAATGACTTGGATAGAGTTGCCCTGTGGGAAGGGAGACAGCCATGATCCCCCTATGGGGGTATGGACACAGGCTTCCCATGGTCTCTATTTTATAAGAAAAAAACTTCTCACCGTGTAAATGCTGACAACTAATTGCCATTAAAAAAATGTGTGGTAGGGGCTGGGAAGATGGCTCAGTGGTAGAGTGTGTGCCTTGCATGCCTGAGGCCCTGGGTTCGATTCCTCAGCACCACATAAGCAAAAAGAAAAAAGCCGGAAGTGGCGCTGTGGTTCAAGTGGTAGAGCGCTAGCCTTGAGCTGAAGAGCTGAGGGACAGCGCCCAGGCCCAGAGTTCAGGCCCCACAACCGGACCCCAAAAAAAAAACAAAAAATAAAAAAATGTGTGAGCCAGACAAAAGGCATCTGTAGGCCGCTGCCAGTTTACTGCCTATGCTTTGGGCTCAGTACATAGTTACTGAGGAAACCATGAACAGGAGGGGTTGCCAACAGCACCAAGCCAAGGCAGCTGGGACATTGGCGACTCTCCCCCCACCCCTCAAAAAAATTCTTGTACTTTGTCAAAATTGTTGTTCCAAATAGCATTAATTGATATTCTGAATTTGGTCTCAAAACAAGGTTGATTTAAAGCAATGATTATCAGGTTTTTTTCTCCATCTGCAAGCTGTTTCCATGCAGTAGAATTATAAGCAGGTCTTAGGGGGAGAGGGAGGGAGAGTCTAGATATGTATTGAATGAAAATGACACCCTCCAGCTTTTTAGAGATTCTGATATACCCATCTCCCTCACGCTGGGAAATGTTTGGGAATGCATTTTTATTCTGAAGGAGATTCAGATGAATACTGGATTTGTACCATTTGTACTGTTTTCCTACCCTTGTCCAGAATTTCACTTTGTTCTGGGAGGAGTGGGATTTCATAAAATATGCATGATATGGTCAGGGTCAGAGTGAAGTCAGGGTAAACTAGTCTAACAATAGAGTGACTGCATCCTTGGAGCTTTTAACTCCATGCTTTCCCTCTGTGCTAGGAAAAGGAGAACTAGGTGGTGACTGAGGACTCAGACCTAGGCAAGAACTTCCTTAGGATACCGATATTTGGGTTATGCTGGGTCCTACTTGTGATCTAGCTACTCAGGAGGCTGAGGTATGAGGATCAAGGTTTGAAGCTAGCTCAAGCAGACAAGACTTTTATCTCCTATAAACCAGCAAAAAGCCACAAGTGGGGCTACCATCAAGTGGTAGAGTACCAGCCTTAAGCAAAAGGGCTAAGAGATAACACCTAAGATCTGAGTTCAGATCCCCAGTACCAGTATAAAAAAAAAAAATCAGGGCTAGAAGTCTCGCTCAAGTGGTAGAGCTCCAGACAAGCAAGCAAGCAGAGTAAACACATGACTTGAGTTCAAACTCCAGTACTGATATCTATATATCTATTTGTACAGATAGACAGATAGATAGACAGATAGATAGACAGATAGATAGACAGATAGACAGACAGATAGACAGACAGATAGACAGACAGATAGACAGACAGATAGACAGACAGATAGACAGACAGATAGACAGACAGATAGACAGACAGATAGATAGACAGATAGACAGATAGACAGATAGACAGATAGACAGATAGATAGATAGATAGATATAGACCTGAAGCAAGCTTCCTGGAGGGCTCTAGAAACAAAACCAGAATCCCTGAGTGGCATGGATGTAGCTCTAGTGGTAGAAGACTTGTTCTAGCATTCATGAGGGCTTAAATTCAGTCCCAAGAACTAAAGAGAGAGAGGAGACAGACAGACAGACAGATGGACAAACCCAGGAATATTGTGGCCAGACTTCTGGCTATATTAACTAAGGGGTAGGTCAAGAGGCAGGACTGACAAGAAAGGTGCATTTGTTCAGTGTTTGCTGTGGCTGTCCCTAAAACTGTCTATCTAGGAGCCAGTCAGGCCCTGCAAGTAGAAAGTTTCCTTGTGAGGAAGCTTTGGTAGCAAACGTGGTATCCACATGTACTGTTCCTGCCTCTCAGACCACAGAGTGTGGCTTCAGTGCTGCTCAGCTGAGGCACCAAAGATGGACTCATACCACCATAATAGAAAAGAGAAGAGAGATCTTTAATAACCCTCTTACTCTGGGTGTGTGTGTATGTGTGTTACCAATGTTTAAACTCAGGGCCTGGGCACTGTCCCTTCGCTTTTCCACTAAAGGTTGGTGTCCTACCACTCAAGCCATACCTATACTTCTGGCTTTTTGTTGATTAATTGGAGATAAGAATGTCACAGGAATTTTCTGCCTGGGTTGCCTTCAAACCACAATCTTCAAATTCAGCCTCCTCAGTAGCTAGGATTACAATTATGAGCCTCCAATGCCCAGCTGATATCTCCCCCTCCCCTTTTTTTTTTAATCTTGAGGCTGGGAAGATGGCTCAGTGGTAGAGCACCTGCCTTGCATGCATGAGGCCCTGGGTTCGATTCCTCAGTGCCACATAAGCAGAAAAAGCCAGAAGTGGCTCTGTGGCTCAAGTGGTAGAGTACTAGCCTTGAGCTGAAGAGCTGAGGGACAGTGCCCAGGCCCAGAGTTCAAGCCCCACGACTGACCAAAAAAAAAAAATCTTAAGCTGGGCGCTGGTGGCTCAGGCCTGTAATCCTAGCTACTCAGGAGGCTGAGATCTGAGGATCGCGGTTCAAAGCCAGCCAGGGCAGGAGAGACTGTGAGACTCCTATCTCCAATAAACCACCAGAAAACCGGAAGTGGCGCTGTAGCTCAAGTGGTAGAGCGCTCGCCTTGAGCTGAAGAGCTGAGGGACAGCGCCCAGGCCCAGAGTTCAAGCCCCATGACCGACAAAAAAATAAATAAATAAATAAATAAAATCTTAAGATCTCATGCATAGCAAGTATAAGGTCCTGAATCAAAGCTGTGGCACCACAAAAGGAAAAATAAAAATACTATTAAATCAGTGCTTCATGTTTTTCCTGTGGCTTATAAACTTCACTCTCACACCCTCCTGCATCCCTGCCTCCCGCGGAGGTGCTTTTAACATGTACAAGGGGACAGAGCACTCAAGAACAGAGTGCAACAGAAAATCATCCCAAGTTCTGCCTTTGAATCCTGCATATGAAATAGTCATGTGTGTGCTTAAAAGAGGCTGTCCATTGAAAGATCTGAGGTAAATTCAGGTAGCCTAGCATCAAAGCTTCTCTGAGCCTGTCCTCCCTGTGATCAGCCCTTGGTCTACTCTATTCTGAATGGACACTGAAGTTGAACTTAACCTTTGGTTAAGGAGTTCTGGCTGGCAGAGTTGGCTCTCAGATTCAATGTCTTCCTTCTCATACTACTGCCAGCTCCCAGGGATTGAGGGTTTACTGGGCCCAACCAGCTTAGCCTTCTCCTCACCAGTTTCCTGCCCCTCCAGTGTTTAAAAGGGTCATCTTAAAGGTTGCTTCAGGCTGAGGGTGCACTGTCACAGGAGACAGGGGTGGAAAAATATCAGAGCTAGGAAAAATATCAGGCTTTATTAACCTTCCTGTTGCTAAGCAGCTTTCATTAGTTCTGCCCCACAGCGAGGTCCTCTGGGTAATGGCAAGAGATGCTAATGAGCTGGAAGAGCAGCAGGTGCCACGGGAGGCTTACATCCCACCTGGGATATTACAACCAGAGATGTTCCAGTACATTCTGAGATTCAAAGTCCAGACAATTTTCAGTAAAAGGGATTCCTTCTCACCTGTATCCAGTGAATAATTCATTCTCAGACTAGCTCTTCTGCCTTCCATCCAGAAATGATCAAGTAGGAAGGAACTAGCTCCCCTCCCCCTGTGCAAAGTAGGGGGTAGGGGAGGGGCCATGGTTGAGGGCATGTGGTATGACTTGTAGCTAGGATATTGAGGATCCAGACAGACCCAAGTTCATACCCTGCCCTTGTCACTGAGAATGCTATTTGCTCATCTATTTAATCATCTTTGATTCTATCCCAAAAAAGTAGATATGAGGATTGGAAGACCCATGCAGGTCTAGGAGGTATAGCTTAGTTGCGGAGCACTTGCCTAGTCTGGGTGTATATGTGAGGCTCTAGGTTCCAGCATCTCAAAAATTTTTAGTAGGGAAAAGAGAATGAGAGGAGAAAGAAAAGAGGATAGCAACTATGGATAATTTTCTTGAGAAATTTTATGTAAAGGGGTACAGCTAAATGGGACAATACCCAGATAGGATGCAGGACCAAGGTAGGTAGTGTGTTTTCAAGTTGTAAAAGTTATAAAATGTTCATATTTATTTATTTATTTGGGGTCCGGTCGTGGGGCCTGAACTCTGGGCCTAGGCACTGTCCCTCAGCTCTTCAGCTCAAGGCTAGTGCTCTACCACTTGAGCCACAGTGCCACTTCTGGCTTTTTTCTTTTTGCTTATGTGGTGCTGAGGAATCGAACCCAGGGCCTCAAGGCATGCAAGGCAAGCCCTCTACCACTGAGCCACCTTCCCAGTCCAAAATGTTCATATTTAAATGAGAAGTATTTTTTTTTTTGCCAGTCCTAGGGCTTGAACTCAGGGCCTGGGCACTGTCCCTGAGCTTCTTTTGCTCAAGATTAGCACTCTTACCACTTGAGCCACAGCACCACTTCCAGCTTTTTCTGTTTATGTGGCTGAGGAATCGAACCCAGGACTTCATGCATGCTAGATGAGCACTCTGCCACTGAGCCACCTTCCCAGCCCGAGAAGTAGCTTAAGCGAGAAAATTGGAAGATAAAGGAAAGAGAAGGGTCATTTACTGAAGTTCTTGGCTAAGTGAGAGGTTCTGGGCTCCAGTGTTTCAGTGACCTGTGAGAAGAGCACAGCACTACCTGATCATGGTAGTTAGTGCTGGGGATGCTCGTGAGCACAGGGTGCATGGTACCAGGGCTTCCTGACCCCCTTCAGCATGCAGGCTGCCATCAAGAAAACTTTTGTACCTTTCATGCGCAATTGCTTTCTGTCATCTGGCATCTATTGAGGCAGGACATGTTATCTTCCCTAATTGCAACAAAGCAAAGGAAGGTTAGTAATTTGTACAGTGAAACAGCTAGTAAGGAGAAGAGCCAGTGGCTGAACTTTGGGCCAATTGTCTTGGCCCAAAGTCTGTGCTGCTCAGGATCAGTGTGCCCCTGAGGACTATCCAGGAGTGGAGCCTGGAGGAGTGGGGACACTGCTGAGGAGTTGGCACTTGGGCAAACTCAGCTCAGTCATTTAGTGGGGCTCAAAGTGTCCAGAGATACCTGGGAGTCAGCGAGTCCCTTGTCAAACTGAGTGAATGTGCTCAGGCCTCTGTCTACTGTGTGAGAGGCTGGGCCTGGCTCAATTCCTTCAGAAACCACCGTGAGCCTTCTGCCTGCAATCCCTGCCCCACACCCCCAGGAGAACAAGGAAAATGAGTACGTGTGGCAAGACTCGTTTACCCTCACCTTAGTCCAGAATATCAGGCCAATTATCTCTTCCCGGGGAAGGTCTAGATGGGAAGAGTACTTTCTTATTTTGAGGTTGAACAAGGCTGAATGCACACCAGAGTGGAAGCTAATAACCAGTGTGGGCTGAGAGGAAAAGCCCTTTCTGTCTCTAGTAGAAATGCTCATTCTGAGTGGTCAGTACCTAACTCTGGGTGGGTGTGAATGGCCAATCAGAGAAGAAAGGTGATGCCTCTTTGTTCCTCCCATCAGTAGCTTTTGAAAACTCTACTCTGAGTAATGCCCTATTCAGTCACCCAGGCTGACTACACGACTCACACTTTCCTACTTCTGGTTCTCTATGCAAACCACCATGGAACTCCCCCATTGCACAGATGGTAGCTGGGAGTAAAGGTGAGACTGAGCCACATGTCAGGAAGCTACACTCTTGCCATACCTGCTCTCCTCCATCCACAACCCTCCTGGAAGACTGTCGTAGGCTTAGCTTCATGTCAGGATCTGCAAGCTATAGGGGGCTTTGTCCCTGTACCTCAGCCAAATTTGGCCCGTCCTCTGAAGGCTGTTCAGTGAGTCCCACTGTTACTAGGCTAGTTACTAGGCTCTTTGGCTACAATTTTGAATATAGATGCATTTGCATATGAGCTGCAAGATGGAATGAGGAACCTACCTAGACTGCACCTTGTAGAAGCCCCCTAGGATGCCTTCCCAACCACTGCAGCATTTCCTGGCAGCAGCTCTAGTTTCAGTTTGTGGATTTCTTTTTTGTTGTTGTTGTTTTCACCAGTCCTGGGGCTTGAACTCAGGGCCTGGGCATGGTCCCTGAGCTTCTTTTGCTCAAGGCTAGCACTCTACTACTTGAGCCACAGTGCCACTTCTGGCTTTTTCTGTTTATGTGGTACTGAGGAATTAAACCCAGGGCTTCATTCATGCTAAGCAAGCATTCTACCGTTAAGCCACATTCCCAGCCTCAGTTCATTTTTGTAAGCTCCTAAGATACCTGAGTTTATTCTAGCCAATGGGATTATTGTCCCTGCCCCACTCAGGTTACCACTGTTGCCCTAAGCAGGTGCTGACTAGGGAATGAAGTTATTTGGAAGATCTTATTTGTTTGAAGAAAACCTGCCATCACCTCATGTTAGGAACTCTTATAGTGCCCCACCTACTAAGGCACTATAACTAGTTGTTGTTGGTCGTGGGGTCTGAACTCTGGGCCTGGGCGCTGTCCCTCAGCTCTTCAGCTCAAGGCTAGCGCTTTCCGGCTTTTTTCTTATGTGGTGCTGAGGAATCGAACCCAGGGCCTCGAGCATGCAAGGCAAGCACTCTACCACTGAGCCACCTTCCCAGCCCCCAGAGTTGCACAAGATTCTACCATGTGAGCCAGGCGCTGGTGGCTCACGCCTGTAATCCTAGCTACTCAGGAGGCTGAGATCTGAGGATCGCGGTTCAAAGCCAGCCCGGGCAGGAGAGACTGTGAGACTCCTATCTCCAATAAACCACCAGAAAACCGGAAGTGGTGCTGTAGCTCAAGTGGTAGAGCGCTCGCGTTGAGCTGAAGAGCTGAGGGACAGTGCCCAGGCCCAGAGTTCAAGCCCCACGACCGACAAAAAATAAAGATTCTACCATGTGAATCTACCATATTAACCTAACCTGACTCCAATTTTTTTTTGTCGGTCGTGGGGCTTGAACTCTGGGCTTGGGTGCTGTCCCTGCGCTCTTCAGCTCAAGGCGAGTGCTCTACCGCTTGAGCCACAGCACCACTTCCTCCAATTTTTTTAAACAGTACTGAGGTTTGAACTCAGGACTTTACACTTACCCTTATAGGCTTTTACCACTTAAACCCAAATTCAACCCAGTCTGACCCTATTGATAGACAAGTGGGTGTTATTAATCATTTGCTGTTACACATATAATCAGTTCAGTTACATCTGTAGGAAAAGTTCCAGAAGAGAGGAGTTGCAGGGACCGAGGTTATCTGCTTCATTGATAGAGCCAAATTTCCAAATAAGTGTTTAACCATCCAGCCCTCCCATCAACCTTGTACAAGCAGATTCAGCAGCTTTCCATGTCCCTTCCATCTCTGTGTCCTTGATGTCTCCACTCTGTACTGGGCTACTTGGAATGATTAAGTCAGCCTGTGAAGAGTTGGAGTGAGGGCCCTATAGGATTTCAGTAATGGGCTGGGAAGGTGGCTCAGTGGTAGAGTGCATGCCTTGCAAGCATGAGGCCCTGGGTTCGATTCCCCAGCACCACATAAACAGAAAAGGCCGGAAGTGGCGCTGTGGCTCCAGTGGTAGAGCACTAGCCTTGAGCTGAAGAGCTGAGGGACAGCGCCCAGACCCAGAGTTCAGGCCCCATGACCAGCAAAAAAAAAAAAAAAAAAGGATTTCAGTAGCACTGTGTTCTCTAGCCGCAGGTAGCATTTGTTAAGCTCCATAACTTAATGGGCTTGAAGGGTATGTCAGAGGGTAGTGGGTCTGGGGGCTAGTCTGGGCCTGTAATTACCAGGCTTTCCTTGAGAAGATGGCATCAGACCTTTCGGTGGTGGGAGGGGGTGTTCATGGCAAAGTGCTGAAGTTAAATTTAGCTATGTTCCTGCCCACTCAGAGCTGCTGTTCCCTGAGTCTTTCTGCCAGTGGAATGGGATGGATGACAGTGGAAGAGGTACCCAGAGCTCCTCTGGTCCAAACTCTGAAGGCAGTGGGAAGATCAGTGTGGGCAATGAGAGGATCATTCTTGTTAAGTCCTGTCTCTTTGTTTTCATTCATTTGTCCAGACCTTTCCACCCAATCCAGTGCCAGTTCATGTTTTTGTTCCATCAGTGAGCCAAGTGGTAAATAAGGCTGTCACCTTGTGATCCATTCAGATAGTACTGGACCCACTGAAAGGGGGGGGGAGAGTAGGGGGGACTTGAAACCTCCATGACCAAGGACCCAGGATCCAGATAGCTCATCAGGTTAGCAAGCAGGTAGGACTGGACAGCTTAGAACTTTATCTCTGTGGCAATCTCCTCCATGCCCTTCACCCTGCAGGTAGGGTCCTGGTGGCAGATCAAGTACAGAAAGAGGAGTAAGGCCCTAGTCTGCTTAGTGCCCTGGCCTTATGTTAAGAGAGAAAATAAGCATATGTTTTTAACAAAGTTCCCCCTGGGGAAGGGAGCTTGATGGCCCCTGTTCAGTCTGAATGTGAAAGGCCTTTCCCGGAAAGGTATGTTCAAAACAACATTGGATGTTGTTGCCAATGGCTCTTTAGACAGTTCTGAATGTAGTATTCACTACATATTGGAGCTAGAAGGAAAGAGAGAGAAAGGGAGAGGTTAGTTTTGCATCTTTGAGTTTTATTCAGTGGGAATGTTTGGGTTTCTCCTAAACTCAAAAGTGTTAGAGAAGGAGTTACAGAAAGCCATGGATTCTCTAACAAGAAAAAAAAATCAACTCACTGGGCTCTGTTGGCACATTCCTATGCTCCTAGCTACTCAGGAGGCTGAAATCTGAGGACCACAGTTCAAAACCAGGCCAGGCATGAAAGCCTGTGAGACTCCAATTAATCACCAAAAAGCCAAAATTGAGCTGTGGCTCAAGCTTTTGCACACAATGCCTAGGCCCTGAGTTCAAGCCCCAGGCCCTCCCCGTCCCCACATACAAAAATAAAGTCAACTCACCCATTCTAGAACATGTCAATAATTTACATACAATTTAAACATAATTTCCAGACTGCCTTTGGAGCTCAAGAAACCCATCCACAAGCCTCCTTAGGATAATAATTCTCCATTGTTAATATTATTATTACTTATGCCTACATGTTGACACAGGACAATACTTTTTGTTGCATTTGCTGATTTTCCTGGGGTTACCACCATGGGAACGGGAAAGAACATTGCATAGTTTCAAATATCACTGGTGAAGGGTGGTATGGAAGTAGGCCAAAAACATCTGGCACAATAGATCCCTTGCAAAGTGAAGGGTGAGAGGGATTTCTTCTTCCCCAGACAGGACCTGGCATTTTGCCTGGGTTTCACAGAAGGAACTCAGGAGCCGTGGGGTGAGCAGAGGGTTGGGCGTGATGTTTGGGTTTCCCTCAGCACTCCTTTAGTGCAGTAATTGCTGAGGATTGCTTCTTCTCACTCTCAAGAGAGAACCCCCTACTTCTGCTGAGCGGTTGGCTGAGAGAGCCGGTGAGGCCAAGCAGGGTGGCCACTCCCATCTCCCAGCCTGGCTGCATTTGCAGTCGCCTGGGGAAGGTGGCAAGGCTAATGACTCATTATCCCTGCAATTAGTCACATCATGGAGGCACATGATGCCCTGTAGGCCTGGTGCCACCTGCTGCCACAAGGCTCTGTTTAGTGTGGCTTCCCTCTCCATCTAGATAAGGATTCAACTTCAGGAAATGATTACTGCCTTCCCACAGATGCAACACACCCATAGCTGCAGCAACCTGGACCCAAGAGTCACTGTCCTATACATGCCAATGTACAAGACCTCCAGGGACCAGTGCAGACTAGGGGGAGGATTGTGTGGACACTAGAGCCATAGATCTCCCCACATGTCTTATGCATGCATGGGACATGCCAATTCTTCTGTCTCCCTACATGTAGGTCAGATATGTGACCACACCACAGCCTTTCCAAGGCCTTCAAGGCCTGAGCAGGACACTCTCAGAGGCAGTGGCCTACCTGTTTTCCTCCCCTAGGGTACGTCACCAAGCCAGCCATCCTCCAGGTGGGCCTCAGGTCCTCTCTCTCCCTTTTGGACTTCCCTGACCATGGGGTTATTTTATAGGGTAGCAGTGACTGTCATTTGCTCAAAGGCAGAACAAAAGCTTAGGAAGTCTGTTTTCAGTAATTACTTTCTAAGGGTAGTTGCCTATCCCAACAGTGCTGGTCAAAGTAAACTTGAAAGAAAGCAAAAACAACACAAACTTGACAGGACTTCAGTCCCCCAGATTTAAGAGAGCGCCATAGGCCCCAGGGGGCACCCTGTGATCATGTGATACATCTGGGTCCTACATTTGGGTCCTGCCACGCCTGGCTCTTACTGACTGGATATAGAATAGGCTCCGAACAGGGAGGGTGGCAGTCAGGAAATGACATAATTCCAGTACCTTCTGAGAGCCATAACCTGAATAATCCATCTCGTGTAGTGTACCATACCAGTCCTAAGAAGTCTAGGGCTGGGAATGAGGCTCAGTGGTAGAGTGCTTGCCTAGCATGCATGAAGCCCTCGGTTCGATTCCTCAGTACCATATATACAGAAAAAGCCAGAAGTGGTGCTGTGGCTCAAGTGGTAGAGTGCTAACCTTGAGCAAAAGAAGCTCAGGGATAGTGCCCAGGCCCTGAGTTCAAGCCCCAGGACTGGCCAAAACAAAACAAAAGCAAGCCAGGCTCATGCCTGTAATCCTAGCTACTCAGGAGGCTGAGATCTGAGGATCACAGTTCAAAGCAGCCCAGGTAGGAAAGTCCGTGAGACCCTTATCTCCAATAAACCACTAGGAAACCGAAGTGACACTGTGGCTCAAGTGGTAAAGTGCTTGCCTTGAGCTGAAGAGCACATGGACAGTGCCCAAGCCCCGAGTTTTCATTTTTTTTTTTT
>NW_012267247.1:7834115-7880224 GCF_000151885.1 Dipodomys ordii
CCCAGGAGAACAAGGAAAATGAGTACGTGTGGCAAGACTCGTTTACCCTCACCTTAGTCCAGAATATCAGGCCAATTATCTCTTCCCGGGGAAGGTCTAGATGGGAAGAGTACTTTCTTATTTTGAGGTTGAACAAGGCTGAATGCACACCAGAGTGGAAGCTAATAACCAGTGTGGGCTGAGAGGAAAAGCCCTTTCTGTCTCTAGTAGAAATGCTAATTCTGAGTGGTCAGTACCTAACTCTGGGTGGGTGTGAATGGCCAATCAGAGAAGAAAGGTGATGCCTCTTTGTTCCTCCCATCAGTAGCTTTTGAAAACTCTACTCTGAGCAATGCCCTATTCAGTCACCCAGGCTGACTACACGACTCACACTTTCCTACTTCTGGTTCTCTATGCAAACCACCATGGAACTCCCCCATTGCACAGATGGTAGCTGGGAGTAAAGGTGAGACTGAGCCACATGTCAGGAAGCTACACTCTTGCCATACCTGCTCTCCTCCATCCACAACCCTCCTGGAAGACTGTCGTAGGCTTAGCTTCATGTCAGGATCTGCAAGCTATAGGGGGCTTTGTCCCTGTACCTCAGCCAAATTTGGCCCGTCCTCTGAAGGCTGTTCAGTGAGTCCCACTGTTACTAGGCTAGTTACTAGGCTCTTTGGCTACAATTTTGAATATAGATGCATTTGCATATGAGCTGCAAGATGGAATGAGGAACCTACCTAGACTGCACCTTGTAGAAGCCCCCTAGGATGCCTTCCCAACCACTGCAGCATTTCCTGGCAGCAGCTCTAGTTTCAGTTTGTGGATTTCTTTTTTGTTGTTGTTGTTTTCACCAGTCCTGGGGCTTGAACTCAGGGCCTGGGCATGGTCCCTGAGCTTCTTTTGCTCAAGGCTAGCACTCTACTACTTGAGCCACAGTGCCACTTCTGGCTTTTTCTGTTTATGTGGTACTGAGGAATTAAACCCAGGGCTTCATTCATGCTAAGCAAGCATTCTACCGTTAAGCCACATTCCCAGCCTCAGTTCATTTTTGTAAGCTCCTAAGATACCTGAGTTTATTCTAGCCAATGGGATTATTGTCCCTGCCCCACTCAGGTTACCACTGTTGCCCTAAGCAGGTGCTGACTAGGGAATGAAGTTATTTGGAAGATCTTATTTGTTTGAAGAAAACCTGCCATCACCTCATGTTAGGAACTCTTATAGTGCCCCACCTACTAAGGCACTATAACTAGTTGTTGTTGGTCGTGGGGTCTGAACTCTGGGCCTGGGCGCTGTCCCTCAGCTCTTCAGCTCAAGGCTAGCGCTTTCCGGCTTTTTTCTTATGTGGTGCTGAGGAATCGAACCCAGGGCCTCGAGCATGCAAGGCAAGCACTCTACCACTGAGCCACCTTCCCAGCCCCAAGCCCCAAGTTTTCAAACCCCACGACCGACAAAAAAAAAAGTCTTTCCCAATTGGTGGATGATAATACAAGGCTTGAAGCATTAAATAGTTACTTACTTACCCAGCCTTTCCAAAAGCAATGAATTGTTCCATCAACTTCAGCCCTGGTCTGTCTCTAGCACTATTCACCCAGCCTGTCTTTAGTCATGGCCCAACATTTTTAGAGTCCATATGTGCTCTTGGAAAATCACTGCTCTTTCCCACCAAATCTTACTTTCTTTCTTGTAGGGTCTCTGGGCTAAGTAGGATACAGATGGAGAGATTAAATGTCCCCCCTAAAGTATGAATGAATGAAGGGAAACTCTCCCAGCATGGATGAAAGAAATCTCACTCTCAGCTGCTATACTTATCAATAATCCAGGGGCCAGTGTCAGGTCGATCTCTGCAGTGGCTTCATCAATATTTCAGCTTCTCTAGAACCTGGTTCCTTAGCAACCACATCACTAAGCTTTCCAGGGAAGGCACTGGGCCACGTGCTGTCTGTATCCCCACCCTGTAGGTACTGCCCCTGCTTGTCCTTATGGTCAGTTAGAACCACTCATACCACCCCAGTGGGTAGCTTTGGTCCTCACAGCCCACCTGGGGCATGCTATTTACCAGATATGAAAGAGGAACTACAATGGCACATAACAGCCACAGCTCTTGTAGGTCTACCCTACGTGGGGACAGAGGAACAAGAAGGTAAGGTTTCGAAGGAGGTCAGAGTATGCTTTCCCAGCTTTCCCCTTCCCCTAATTGTAGCATAGGTCATGGCCTTCCCTTGGCCTTGCCCTTTCCTACCTCTATACAGTCATGGAAAAGAGTGATGTCCCCCACTTACCGAGACTCAGGTGCTATTTTCTCTTGTGGCCCAGGTGCAGTGGAGGCGTGCCTCCTGCATCAGCTGAGACGTCGAACTGCTGGCTTCCTGCGCAGCGACAAGATGGCAGCTCTGTTTACCAAGGTGGGGAAGACATGCCCTGTGGCTGGGGAGATTTGTCACAAGGTACAGGAGCTGCAGCAACAAGTAGAGGGCAGGTGAGCTGTGGACTAGCCCCTTCTCACCCTCAGCATCTTTCCTTCCTTTTGGCATTTGCTGCTTCCTGGACAGCCTATGTGAAGGTTGGCTTCTGGGCCCAGGGCTTGTATTGCTTCCATGAGGGACCAGCTTAAGTGTGTCCAGTCCACTCCTTCACCTCTCTATCTTCATCCAGGGACTGTCTCAGCTCACCAGTCCCCACATCTAGTGCCACCAACTTGGGGTTTACCCCTGGACCATTATGCTCCTGAAACCCTTACCCCTCTTTGCAGGAAATCCTCTGGAGGTGGCCCAGAGGCTCTGCGGAAACAGGCCTCAACCAGTGGGAAGGCCCCAGCCCTCAGCCCTCAGGCCTTGAAACACATATGGGTACGCACAGCACTCATCGAGAAAGTTCTGGACAGGGTTGTGCAGTACCTGGTGGAAAACTGCAGGTGACTGCCCTATCCTCCATCCAAACTCTCCCCCCTTCCCAGCCTACCTCCTGCACAGGCCTCAGCCCACCCTTCTACCCTTCACAGTCCCTGGCAACTAGGCATGCCTGCACCTCCCCTTTTAGCAATTCCAAAGCTCTGACCTCACCAGAAACCCCACAGAGCCCCATGCTGTGGATTCACTCCTCCTTGAGTGACATCTCTTCCGGGTGAGCCTGACTGACTAACCTGGACTCAGTCCACGTACCCTGGCAGTGACCTTGTCCATCTGTCCTCCTGGCAGCAAGTACTACGAGAAAGAAGCATTACTGGCAGATCCTGTGTTTGGCCCAATCCTGGCCTCTCTTTTAGGTGAGCCTGAGTGGGGTTAGTGAGGTGAGGAACAGGTGGTAGGGGAGCCCCATGTAAGTTAATCATCCTGTCTCCACAGTGGGACCCTGTGCCTTGGAATACACAAAGCTCAAGACAGCTGATCATTATTGGACTGACCCCTCTGCTGATGAGCTGGTCCAGAGACACCGTATCCGAGGTCCCCCCAATCGCCAGGATTCCCCTGCAAAGCGCCCAGCCCTGGGGGTGGGTGTCTCCCTCCCCATTCCAGGCTATACCTATGGACCTACAAGGAGAGAAGACTTGCCCCAAAACAGTGGCCCCCTAGAAGAGCCTTCTGCCCACACTTGCCTAAATTCTGGGAGCCCATGCTTGTCCTTGGCTGGGAATCAGAGGCTAGCTAAGAGCAAACTATGGCTCACACCTATGAGCAAACTATGGCTCACACCTATAATCCTAGTTACTCAGGAGGCTGAGACCTGAGGATTGTGGTTTGAAGCCAGTGCAGGCAGGAAAGCCCATGGATTCATATCCAATAAACTACTAAAGGTGCTGGATGTAGCTCAGTGGCAAAGTGCTTGCCTAGTAAATATCCTGGGCTCAATCCCCATCAATCCTAGTACCAAAAACCAAAAGACAAAATTAAAAAAGTAAATTGTCAAAAGAGCCGCAAGTAGAGCTGTGGCTCAAGTGGTAAAGTACTACCTTGAGCAAAGCAAGCTGAGGGTCAGCACCTAGGCCCTGAGCTCAAGCCCTAGGACCAGCACACACACACACGCACACACACACACACACAAATACAAACTGGGGCTCGCTAGGGAGGGTGGGCATGGAAGCCTGAGGGTTTTCAGGTCCTAAGCCTGACTTCCCAAGGCCAGGGGCTGAGCTGTGGCTTTCCTGGCAGATCCGGAAGCGGCATTCTAGTGGCAGCACGTCAGAGGACAGGCTAGCTGCCTGTGCCCGAGAGTACGTGGAATCCCTGCATCAGAACTCAAGGACGCGGCTGCTCTACGGCAAAAACAACGTGCTGGTTCAGCCGGTAGGAAGGCTTACTGCCTCTCCCCTCCCCTTCAGTCTCCCTCTCAAGGTCCACATCCAGAAGCCTCTAGCCACAAGACGTTTCTTATCTAAGGAGCTTGACCAGAGAACAAGAAAGGCAGCCCTACCTCCAACTCGCTGTCTCCTATGACTCACGCCCAGCCTGCAGTTGGCAGGAGCCAGGGATGACATCTGCTATAGCTAACTGAGAACTGGGCTGTGCAGGGGCAAAAATGGCAGCCAACAGGCAGGGTAAATGTCCAGTGTAGATTTGGCTGGTCCAGGACACACCTGGCATCCAGGAGGCTGATAGAGAAAATGGCACCAGGCCAACCAGGAAGAGAAGATACCCAGATAGGCTGTGTGGCTTCCTGTTCACACTTGCTTCTGCCCAGCCTGTAGCTCAGGACCCCAGAGCTGGCCTGGCCTGGCCTCCATCTTCTGCTTTTTTTCCCTGGGCCATCCTGGAAGTCTCCCCACCACTCATCGTCTCTTTTTTCTGTTGCCTTTTCCCTGTAGAAGGAAGACATGGAGGCTGTCCCTGGTTATCTCTCCCTGCACCAGTCTGCAGAGAACTTAACTCTGAAATGGACCCCCAACCAGCTCATGAACGGGACTTTGGGGGACTCTGAGCTGGAAAAGAGGTGGGGGCTTTGGCACTTGCTCCCAGGCCTCAGGGAAATACGGGGAGACTTGGTCACAGGGACGGCAATGGAGAGACTCTATCTGCTCCAGGGAGGCAAGCCTCACTCCTTATCCCAATGCCAAGAATTACAGCGTGAAGCTGCCTGGAGGGATTCCCAAGTCCTCTAAGACTGAGGCTGTCCTGGCTGTGGAGAGTCATGGTCAAGCCAAGCTCTAAGCAGCTGAGACAGACAGGCTCTGTGCCAGAAGACAGCATGGGGCTCAGAGGGACAAGGCTGGCTGAAGTCATTACTCAGCTCTAGACCATCCTGTCTTCGGGAAAGTTTTAAGAGGTGCTAGGACTAGGTGACAAAGTAGGCAGATGGTGGGTCTTAGGACACAGTAACACCAGACTGGTTCCTTTTCAGTGTTTACTGGGACTATGCCCTGGTGGTACCCTTCAGTCAGATTGTCTGCATCCACTGTCATCAGCACAGTAAGTCTGTTTGTCCCTGGCAGAGGAGTGGGAGGGTAGACATTCTTCTCCCCATTGTGCACTGTGCATCAAGACTCTTTAGGTCTCTCCCACTGTCCCTATTAATTAGTCAATTTATTAATTGATTAATTCATTCATTTTGTGGTGCTGGAGATTTTAATCCAGGGCCTTGTACATGTGTCCTACCACTGAGCCACATCCCCGGTCCTCCTGCTGTCCCTGTTAAAAAAGCCACTGGGCCAGCCTGGCTGTCCTCCTAACCAGCCCGTGCAACCTAGCCGAGGAGTTGTGGTGATGGACAGGGAGGTCTCAGGTGGCCTCACTCAACCACGTTCACCCCCCCCCCCAGAGAGTGGTGGCACGCTCGTGCTGGTGAGCCAGGATGGCATCCAGAGGCCGCCACTGCACTTCCCACAGGGAGGACACCTGCTGTCCTTTCTGTCCTGTCTGGAGAATGGGCTGCTGCCTCGAGGACAGCTTGAGCCCCCGCTGTGGACCCAGCAGGGAAAGGTACCTCAGGGCAGGGGGGTTCTGGGTGCAGGGCTGGGTGAAGGAAGGTACCTCCCTTCCTTTCCCCACAGAGAGTTCTTAGGAGCTGCTTTGGGTGGGACTTTGCTCTGGGCAGGCTGACCACCCCCTCACTCTGCAGGGTAAGGTGTTCCCCAAGCTACGAAAACGCAGCAGCATACGATCCGTGGACATGGAAGACTTGGGCATGGGGCGGACCACAGACTACGTGTTCCGGATCATCTACCCTGGGCACAGGCATGAGCACAGTGAGTGTCCCAAACTTCCTCCATGAAGGAGGAGAGAGCTGTTCAGGAGGTGGGGCAGCACCACATCATCCAAGAGGGTAGCAGATGGGATCCCCTGGCCAGGCCAGATTAAGAAGTTCATCGCTCCGCCTCCCCATTGGACCTTTTACCTGTCCTCCTTTGGAAAGCCTGCCTCCCATCTGCTCAGTGGTCCTTCTTATCTCTTCACCCAGAACCTCTTGGCTCAGTAGACCTAGGCATCACTGTAAGATTCTTAGACATTTTTTCATGCCCCAGGGGGGAAAATGTAGAGGGACTAGAAATAGAGAGTAGCAAACCCTCAGTCCCTCGTTAGCCACCAGATGTCTGCCAGGCTCCCAGGAAGCAACCTGGGCAGGGGATTTGTAGTGCAAATTGTTCACTGAGCCTTCCTCATGCAAGCTCCTGAGGAGACAAGGTTTGGCCTGAGCAGGAGCTGCATCTGGAGGGTGAGACTTGGGTCTTACAAATGGAGGGCTGGATCCCTGAAGGCACCGGGTTCTCATGCATCCTGCCTTGCGCTGGACACACACCTCCCAGCCTGAAGGTCTGTTGATATGTTTGTAATAACACCAGAGTTCCCTTTCTAGTCAGAGTGCTGCTGCTACTCAGGGGTTTCTTTGAACTAGATTCAACGTTTCTTGAAAACAAAAGTGAGGGAATTTGCCATCCCAGAACACTTACTGCCAGCCAGACCACCTGCTCCCTACAGTTCCTAACAGGTGCCAGAAAATAGTCAACAAGTGTGTCTGGTTTGGCAGGCAGATGACCAAGCTGCATACAAATCCTCCCAACAGTCTTGGAAGGCACAAGGTTTAGAGGACCCCTTGTTCCTCCCAGATGTACCTGACAAAGAGACATCTTAAGCCAGAATGGGTTTGCAAACCCAACACTTAGTCTCAGGCTGATGCACAGTTTAGATTCTTTGGTCTCTGCTTCCCCCTCTTCAATCACTGACCTTTCCCTTCCTGGTCACTTCATTTTTAAGGACCGCTTCAATCTCAAGGGAAATCCTGAGTGCTTGATGCAGAAACTCAGCTGAGCGACTCAGGCTCCCTTAGGGTGGCTCTGGGGAAGCCCTGAGAGGAGAAGGTTGAATTTATAGCCTCAAAACCGAGATTTATCCCCAAAGTCTTCAGATTCAATGCAGCCTGACCATGCCAGGAGCTGGAGAATGATCAGGATTTGTAATCCTGCCCAGCTTTGGCCAGGGATGGTAAGCGCCTGAGCTGCTAACCTGCCCCATATAGTCCCTGTCTTTCACACACACAGACTCAGTTGCCTCTCTTCTGTTCTTCCTGGAGAGGATCCCTCCAAAGAGTAGCGCTCTGGGGCTTTCCCAGTCCCTCACCTTCTTCCATACTCATCTAGTAATCACCGGAAGGTTCCCAGACCCCCTTCACCAGGGTCCTCATGCCTCTGCCTCTCTCGCTATTTTCTTTGAGCAGTCACTATTAACTACCACCACCTAGCGGCCAGCCGCGCGGCCTCGGTGGACGATGATGAGGAAGAGGAGGATAAACTACACGCGATGCTCTCAATGATCTGCTCGCGGAACCTCACAGCTCCCAATCCGATGAAAGGTTTTTATCCCTCCCCACTCCCTGACTCACCTCATCCTCCACCCCACCCCCTGGGCCCACCTGCCACCCACCACAGGGGCTCAAACAGCAGTGTTGGCATTAGGGGACTCGCACCTAGGGTGTTTTCCTTCTGTCAGGATACTGATCAGGGAGGGCGGAAGGAGTCTGGACAGGTGCTGCCCAGAAAAGGGGTCATTCGGAGTAAGTGACACTGGTTATAAGGAGGGAGCTTCATGCTTCGAGGGAAGAAGAGCCACTGAGGGGAGCCAGTGATTATCTGATTGCCCCTCATGGGCCTTTTATTCTTCTGGCCTTCATGCTGGAAATGCCAGGCAGTAGTCTCTTTCTTTCTCTCTGCTGATTTGGGAAGGCCAGTCCCAGCCACCTTCCTGTGCTTCTGACTTCTGACTTCACAGAAACAGGCCAGAGGTACTAGGCTCTTCTAGAGCAAGGGTAGAGGTTGGAGAGTTCAAGCAAGAGGCCACCTCAGGACTTAGTTTTTCTAGCATACCTAAGGGCTTTAGAAAGTAAGGCCTGGTGCTCTAGCATGAAACCTAGAAATATCTCTGTGGGCTGTCCAAAAAGGGACACCGCTTAGGGCATGTCAGCTGAATTTCTTGTCACAGATATGTCCCTGGCACACAGTATGGGCTACGTGATACTTTTTGTTTTTTGGAAGCTCAACATTCTCTCTGGCACCCGGTTCTGTGCCAAGGATACCACACCAGTGTGTTCCCATCTCATGGACCTCAGAATCTCTAACTATAGAGGTCCCCTTCATTGGAAATAGCACAGCAGTGTCCACAGCTAGCAGTATTTCTCTATCCACCACCTGTTTGTTTATTTTTGCACAGGTGTAGGTGGGTGGAAAGGCAGTCCTACTCTATGGAGATCCAGCAGCCTAGAATCCTTTGAGGACAAGGAAGGGACACATGAGGAAAGGCTGGTCAGCTGAAGCCTGCTCTCTTGGAAGTTAGGGAACTTCACCATCCCCATCTACTTCCATGATGGAATTAATTGTGTCTCCCATTTCCCCTGTCCCTGTAGAGGGAGCCTCAGAATCTGTAACACTCCTCTTACACGTCTACAAAATTCTGCTAAGGAGTACTATTCCTCAGCCCAACTGCTTGGCCACAAGTGACGAGCCTCTCTATCCCTGCCAGTCAGACCCATGACTCAGAACACACCCGCACCCCTCAGCCAACCCTGCTAGCTGCTCTTCTTCCTGCCACATGCCTGCCCTTAAGCCCACCCTCCCTCCCAGCCCTTCCAACATAAGTCCATAGGCCAGGCCTAGCTACAGACACCCTACTTCTCATTTTTACTGCCTACACACATCCTGCCATCTGAAGGATTGCTGCTTATTTGTAGGCTAAGCGAGCAGGGTAGGAAGATTAAGGTCTAAGGGGAAACAAGGAGCCCCTTCTTGACCCACAAATTGGCAAGCAGGCTGGAGGCTGAAGGGTTCCAGCAGAGCCCTTGTCTTAGCAGACTTGGCAATAGAAAGCCCTGTTGACTAGTCCTTCAAGATGAGCAGGACTGCCAAACCTTAAGTTCAGAAGCCTTAGGATTGGTCTGGGCATTCTCTTGCAGAACTCAGGTGCCAGATGAAGCCAGTATGCTTGGGGCCTCAATACTTGGAGAAGGGGGAGGGAGATAAGAACAGAATCCCTAGGTGGCTGGGGAGAGGGGCTAGGAATATAAGCCCCCACCTCCACTCCAGTCCATAATGACAACACTGATGAGTCCATTCTGCTGGCTGTTGCTTTTCAGGCCTGCAACATGCTTGACTTGTGCATGTGATTCAAGTGGCGGGGTGTCCAAATCTCCTCTCTTTCCCCTTCTCACCCCCCCTTTTCCCGCTGCCTCCTCCACAGAGCAGAGATGCTGTTCACTCTAATTCTGCTCCAGGCCAGGCACCTTTCACTCGGAGTCTTAGGGGCTGTGGGGTTCACCCACCCAGATTGTTTGCTTTACACTTTCCTCATGCTCAGAGGAGAGAGTCAGAGTCAAAGCTGACCCAGCAGACCCTCCCTGTCCAGCCCGCTACCCCTCACCCAGTCATGCCAGAGCTCCAGCCATCTGTACTGGGTTAATTCAGACAGTGTTCAAGGCTGGCTGGTTCAGCTCCTTCCTGGAGAATTAAGGTGAAAAGCATTGACCCAGGAGATTTGCCTTGGTTGGGCCCTGCTTTCTGGGCATGAGCTTGTTTCCCTCTGTGCCCACCCTCTGCCCTCTGCACCTAATGTCCTCCCTGCCTGTTCGCCTGCTGCCTGCTGCCTGCCCAGTTGGGCCAGTTCCTATCCCAGGTCCTCCCAGAACTGGCCTCTCTTCTGCCTGCTGCAGAGGCATGAGCTGGGTTCCTGTCCCACCCCTCCTGCACTTGTCCCCTCCCTCTCTTCATAGCTTGCAACCCCTCACTCCCAGAGCCGCAGCCCCTCTGCCCTGTGTATGTTCCCTTAATTTGCCTCCTGGTGGAGCTGAAGGGCCAGATATATACATTTACATATACACACACACACATATATACATATAAATATACATATACATATAAATATGTATGTGTATACACACACACACTCACACACACACACAATCCCAGCCATGGTGGTAGAAGGTAGGGCAGCTCTTGAGGGGGCTGGAGGGGAATATGCTCAGCTCAGTCTTCTCCACCAAAGCACACCCAGAACTGAACTCGGGCTCTCAGAAAAACCAGGTTGAGGCCTGCCTCAGATCATGACAGACCAGAGCTAGGCTGAGTCAAATTCACATTAGAATCACTAAGAAAATTGCTGCTAGAAAGTCTCAACCCACACGGTGCTCTCATCATTCTGTCCTCTTCTCTGCTCTCTTCTCCCTCACATCTACAGTCTTCCCCTCCTAGTCTTTTCACTTCCTTCCCTCAGTGAGCTTCATCTCCATGGCCCCCTGGAGTTGCCAGTGTGATTCCTGAGCAGCGCCCTGCCCTCCTCAGGCCCTGGGAAGTCCCCAGGGTCTTGATTCAGGTCCCATGCAGACCCAACAGAGCTGACTGAAAAGGTTGTTCCGCAGCAGTGTAGATACGTCTAAGGAGCCATCTTCTGAGGCTACACCTCGGCACGTTTATCTGTGACTGGTGTTAAGCGGTGGGTCTGTGAGCCTAGTCACCACCTCTGCCCCTATATTGTCCCTGGTAGCCCTGGGAATTTTGCCCTCCCTTCCAGCTCACTTGGGAGCTGCTATGCCAAGTATGGTCAGACTAGGTTGCAGGATGTCCACTAGATCTAGAACCCTTGGAAAAGCAAGGAAAGTGGGACTGGTGGCACTAGGGTCCTTTGAGAGCTTTGAGCAGTGGAGACTCCCTTAGGGAGAGGAGTTAGAGTTTAATGGGCTTCAAGCACCTTTCTGAGCATCTTAGAGTTTGCCTGAACAAACCAAACTCAGCCCTTAAGGGCCAGGCTGCCTGGGAGCTTAGGCCTTTGCTGTTCCTTCTCTTTCCCTCCCTACCTTCTAGAAAAGTGTTTGCTGACAGTGAGATCTCTATTACTAACAAATACTTTTCTAGAAGGTAAGTAGACACAACTCAGTCTAAGTACTCTGTTTTGTACTAAGACTTCTTACTGGCCTTTTTCAGACTTGTGAGAGCCTGGGAAGGGCCAGGTACCTTCTCTACCATTTTTAATCTCTGGGCGTTGAACTAGGCAGGTCCACACCCCTGTGGTTTTCAACTGATGATGACTTCATGCTGCAGCTCTGGGAACAGAAGTGGGCATGCTACAGGATGCTTGAGCGAGGAGGCTTGACAAGCACTGACCATAGCCCTTTCCTGCCCTCAGATGCTGGCGACATGATTGAGATGCAGGGTTTTGGGCCTGGCCTGACAGCCTGGCACTTGGAGCCCTTGTGTGGCCAAGGCTCCTCCTGCCTCTCCTGTTCTTCCAGCAGCTCCCCATATGCAACCCCCAGCCACTGCAGCTGTGTCCCCGACCGGTGAGTAGGAAGAGCCTGGGATACCAGCCTCCCCTTAATGAGTCTATCCATTTGTGTCCTTCTGTCTTTACAGTCTGTGTCACTTGCATGGCAGGCTGGCCTCTAGAGTTGGACAGACCTGGATTCAAATTGTACTTATGTGATTTTGGCATGTTTCTGAGTTTCTCAACCTGTTTCCTCCCCCTGTGAAGTAGGGGTGCTATCACTTACTCTCTAACACACTTGTAAAGACCACATGAAGCTGGGCACTGGTATCTCATGCCTGTAATCCTAGCTACTCAGGAAGCTGAGATCTGAGGATTGCAGTTCAAAGCCAGCCTGGGCAGAAAAATCTGTGAGACTCTTATCTCCAATAAACCATTCAGAAAACCAGAAGTGGCACTGTGGCTCAAATGGTAGAGTGCTAGCCTTGAGCTGAAGAGCTGAGGGACAGTGCCCAGACCCAGAGTTCAAGTCCCATGACCGACAAAAAAAAAGTCAGAAGTTGGGCACTGGTGGCTCATGCCTGTACTAGCTACTTAGGAGGCCGAGATCTGAGGATCACAGTTCAAAGTGAGCTCAGGCAGGAAAGTCTGTGAGACTCTTATCTCTAATAAACTACTCAGAAAAAGCCAGAAGTGGTTCTGTGACTCAATTGATAGAGCACCAGCCTTTAACAACAACAACAAAGAAAAGCTGAGGGACAGCACACAGGCCCTGAGTTCATACCTCAGAACTGGCTCAGGAAAAAAAAAAAAACATGCCTAGAGCTGTGCCTGCACATAGTAAGTGCTCCCCACTTCCAGTGTGGACACAGAACCTGCTGTTGGGCGACATATCTGAGAGCACTCAACACCTGCCATGTGAAAGAGCAGTGTGTGGACAACCTTTGTGTGGGCCATTGGCTGGGTGCTGTCCTTCACCTGTCACTTTATGTTTTACCTGTTACTCCTGGGGACCCTCAGGTAGCTTTCTCCAAGATTTACTAAAGCCAAGGTAGTTGCCCAGCATTGATATTGGGAGTGGCAGCAGTCATAAGGAGGGCGGAGGCAGGGAGGAGGAGCCCACTGGTCTGCTATTCCATACACCTGCCTGCCTCTCAAGCCAGAATACGCTGCTCATCATCGCCCATCACTAGGTCGCACTACGTTGTTTCCATAGGTTGCCCCTGAGGCTACTGTGCGAGAGCATGAAGAGGCAGATCGTGTCCCGGGCCTTCTATGGCTGTGAGTGTGTGGTGAGGTGGGGATGAGGATGGGAGAGGCTGGGAGTGGGAAGGAGGCACCAGCCATCAGGGTATCCTGGTTGTCTACCACAGGGCTGGCCTACTGCCGCCACCTGTCCACGGTACGGACCCACCTGTCAGCACTGGTGCATCACAACATCATCCCACCTGACCGGCCTCCTGGGGCCTCAGGAGGCCTCACCAAGGATGTATGGAGCAAGTACCAGAAGGACAAAAAGGTACAAACTCTGGGGTTATGGGTGAAGGGCTGGAGTGGGCCCCATTGTGCACAGCTGCTTGCTCTGGGGGCAGCTTCCTGGAAGGAATGAGGATTACAGGAAGAACATGGCAGGGGGTGGGCTGACTTCCTAGAAGTGGCCTGAGTCCCCATAGAATCTCATACTGCTGGGGCTGTGGGTCTCCATGGGAAGGGTCTGGGCTGGGAACCTTTTCTGCTTCTTACCTTGCTCCAGTGATCTCAGGCAGCTCTTTGGCTCCCTCTGGGCTTCATTTCCTGCCCTGTGAGGAAGGAGGTAGGGCTGGATCTCATCTAGCTGAAGGGGGCACGAGAGGACTTGGCTTCCCCAAGCAGAGTTTGCCCAGGCTCCAACAGAGGAGTCCCCGCCCCAGCCTGAGCCCTCCTTGAGCCGGGGCTTGGGCACCTGGGCTGGGGCTTGAGCATGGGAGCCACACAATCTTTACCCACTGGATCCCTCAGAACTACAAGGAGCTGGAGTTGCTGCGGCAGGTTTACTACGGAGGTGTGGAACACGAGATCCGAAAGGATGTCTGGCCCTTCCTGCTCAGCCACTACAAGTTTGGCATGAGCAAGAAGGAGATGGAGCAGGTAACAGAAACTTGCACCTATGGGGTATGGGAGATGGGAAACATGGCAGAGGAAGATAGCGCAGCCCCACAGCCCTCACCAGCAGCTTTGCTCTAGCCTTGAGATTCTGGGCCAGAGATCCAGTGTCTGCCAGCCCTGAAGAGGAGGCCTTGGGGTGCCCTCTGCCATGATCATGATGTGGTCCAAGCACAGGTGGACACAGCCGTGGCGGCAAGGTACCAGCAGGTGCTGGCGGAGTGGAAGGCTTGTGAGGTGGTGGTGAGGCAGCGGGAGCGGGAGGCTCACCCAGCCATGCTGACCAAGTTCTCCTCGGGCAGCAGCATTGACAGCCACGTGCAACGCCTCATCCACCGAGATTCGACCATCAGCAATGATGTGAGCCAGACAGGGGTGGGGGAAAGGGGGGGTGGCGGCTAGGGGAGAGGGGAGCCTGGGGGTGGGGGGCATGGGCCAGAAGTCTTTTATGCACTCACTGACAGTGGGACCCACAGCAGAAGGCTTAAGGTGTCTGTTAATGGGTTGCTGCCTATTTCTTGTCTAACAAGATAATGATTTCCCCAGACTGGGAAGGATGCGCGATGTGTCTGCCAATAACTTCCCATTTCTGGCCTCTGTTTCCTCATCTGCTCTCACGCTTCTCATCACAGAGGCTGCACCAAGGGCACCCCGTGCACTCCGTGCCCCTCTGGTATCCACTGACAGATCCTCCCTCCCCCACATCTGTGGCCTCATGGAAGTGGCCAGGCAGAGCTAGTTCAGAGCATGGGTGGAAGTTCTTCCTTTCTTCCTGGCATCCCTCCTCCTGTGTTTAGACAGCAAGATCTACACCACAGTCTCTACACCCAATTAACACCAATAAGTTTCTGTCTCTCTCTCTGTCTCTCTCTGTCTCTCTTTCTCTCTCTCTCTCTGTTGGTCATGGGGCTTGAACTCTGGGCCTGGGTGCTGTCCCTCAGCTCTTCAGCTCAAGGTGAGCACTCTACCATTGGAGCCACAGCGCCACTACCAGTTTTCTGGTGGTTAATGGGAGATAAGAGTCTCATGGACTTTTCTGCCCAGGCTAGCTTTGAACCTCAATCCTCAGATCTTAGCCTCCTGAATAGCTAGTAGGATTGCATGAGTGAGCCACCAGCGCCCGGTGATGTGTTTTTTTTTTTAGAATACCTTTATCAATTTATGTTTTTTGTTCAAAATTGTCTCTTGTTGCTTTACTAAACCATTTCTAATAATAACAATAACAGAAAGCATATGTTGAAGCAAGACTTAAAAGAAATGTGGACCAGGTATGGAGGTACATGCCTATAATCCCAACACACAGAAGGCAGAAGCAGAATGATCAAGGGTTCCAAGCCAGCCAAGGCCGTTAGCAAAATTCTAACTCAAACACAAAATTCAGCTATGTTCCAGTGACTTGTAACCTAGCTACTCAGGAAGATGAGATCTGAAGATGGATATTTGAAGCCAGCAAATCAAAGAGACTTATCTCCAATTAGCCAATAAAAGCCAGAAGTGGAGGTGTGGCCCAAGTGGTAGAGTGCCAGCCTTGAGTGAAAAAGCTAAGCAAGAATGTGAAGCCCAGAATTGGGGAGAAAGTGGGGAAAAGGGGAAAGAAAGGAGTGTGGGAAGAGAATTCTCTATCTGGGCTCCATTCTGACGCAGGGAGAGGGCTGGGGCTATAGAAAGGAAAGTCCTGGGGTGCTGTGAGGAGCCAACATGTGTGGATTCACTCTCACTAGGTATTCATCTCTGTGGATGATCTGGAGCCCCCAGGTCCCCAGGGCCCTGAAGATTCTAGACCAAAGCCTGAGCAGGAAGCAGGAGCTGGGACTCCAGGCACAGCAGCGGTGGAACAGCAGCAGTCTGTAGAGTTTGACTCTCCAGACTCAGGGCTGCCTTCCTCCCGAAATTACTCGGTGGCCTCCGGCATCCAATCTAGCCTGGATGAAGGCCAGAGCATGGGCTTTGAAGAGGATGGAGGTGGAGAAGGCTCTAACAGGCCAGCCCCTGCAGGCCACTCTTTCTCGGAGGAAGATCCCAGCCGGGAGAAGGCTCCCAGGGCCAGTCAGCTGGAGGCAGGGGAAGAGCTGGAGGCTGTGTGTGCTGCATCCTACACTGTACGTGACCCCTCCCTGTGGCCCTTGGTACTGTTCCCAGAGGCTCCAGAGGTACTCTGGACATCCCAACACCTGGGGAGCAGCTGCCAGGGTGGTGGGGTGCTCAGCCTGTCCTGACATGGAGCCCTAAGCCCATCTCTCAGCATCCTCAGAGGACCCTCTTCTAAGAGGTCTGGCTTCCCTATTAGGCTTCTTTCTCCTGCCCCAACCTGGGAGAGGCTGTCCAGCCTCTCTCCTGAACACCATACACTCTTCCAGATAGAATTACTGGACACCGTGGCCTTAAATCTGCACCGCATAGACAAGGACGTACAGAGATGTGATCGTAACTACTGGTACTTTACTCCCTCCAACCTGGAGAGGCTCAGAGACATCATGTGCAGGTGCCATTGTGGGGCAGGCTCGGGGAGGGAGGCTCATGCTCAGGCTGCTACCAGTTTCTCTGTGAGGGGTTAGGTCTGGCAGATGTCTTATCCCTCTCCCTCACACCCAATTCACACCTGCTGCCCTCTCTCATTCCCTGAGACCACCCAGATCCCCACTTCAACCACTCTTTGTTTTGTTTTGTTTTTGGTCGGTTGTGAGTCTTGAACTCAGGGCCTAGGTGCTGCCCCCCGGCCTCTGTATGCTCAAAACTAGCATTCTACTACTTGAGCCACAGCCTACTTCCAGTTTTTGAGTGGTTAATTGGAGGTAAGAGTCTTACAGGGACTTTTCTGCCCAGGTTGGCTTTGAACCACCATCCTCAGATCTCAGCCTCCTGAGTAGCTAGGATTCTAGGCGTGAGCCACCGGCACCTACCTATTCAGCCACTCTTCTACAGGAAGCCTCTCCTCTTTTTGTTCCCCTATTCTACACACCAAGCTGTGGTGGCCATTTCTTTCCCCGAGTCCCCAAATGCCTTGGGGAGCAAGGGACATATATAGTCTCCCACTGTCTCCTGAAGTGAGGCTCACAGGAAGTGCTTTACAACTGTTGAAAGGCCGATTTGGAGGTAGCAGGCTATGGTAGAGGTCATGTGCCCAGATACCTCTGTGAGAAGGGAAGGCCAGAGCGCAGCCGCGATGACGTAGAGACTACCCCTGGTGTTTCAGCTACGTGTGGGAGCACCTGGACGTGGGCTACGTGCAGGGCATGTGCGATCTGCTGGCACCTCTCCTGGTCATCCTCGACAATGGTGAGGGACACAGAGTACGCAATCCCAAAGTAGAGCTGGGTTTGGGTAACAAACTGGAGAGGAAAGATGGCGAGGTTGGGAAGGGTGGAAACAGGAGCCCTGCGGGTCTCACTCTCGTTTCACTGCAGATCAGCTAGCCTACAGCTGCTTCAGCCACCTCATGAAGAGGATGAGCCAGAACTTCCCCAACGGGGGTGCCATGGACACCCACTTTGCCAACATGCGGTCCCTCATCCAGGTGAGGTCTGAAACCACCTGGGGGCTCATAATGGCGGTGCTAGACTAGTCAGTCCATTCAGAGAGGTCACCGAGCGTGCTGGGGGGGGGGGGGCTCTTCACACATCAGCTTAATTTCTCTCATTAAAACAACAAAAAACATGGTTGTCCATGTTACAAACAGAAGACTATAAGCGTGATTTTGCTGTGTATTCGAAGTTGGTGGTGAAATCTAACACTCACAAAGAAATATAACTCCAAAGGAATACTGCCGAGAGAGACAGGCAGGGAGGCAGCAGCAAGCCTCCACCCAAGGAGACCTTAGCTGGCAGGCACCAAACAGCATCCCTGTGCGTGGCAGCTGAGGGTGGCAGAGAGGCAGCCTTCGATCAGTCTCTTTCCTTTTCCCCTGTGAGATCCTGGACTCAGAGTTATTTGAGCTGATGCATCAGAACGGAGACTACACCCACTTCTACTTCTGTTACCGCTGGTTCCTGCTGGATTTCAAAAGAGGTAAGAAGTAGGTGGTGGGATCAGCAGACTAGGGCTACAGATGTGGGAGATCCGTCTTCCTCCCAGTCAGTAATCCCCTAACTGTACCTTGGCACCACATGGAGAGCTTTGAAGCACTGTGAACGCCCTGTATTGGCTCCCCTCGGCCTCCCTTAGGTTGAAAAGCACATGGAACACCCACGGCTGCAACCATCACCCTGATAGGTGATGATCTTTGAGCCTTTTTCAAACTGTGTGTCTTCCCTTAAGCATTTTTTTTTGTGGGGCCTGAACTGTGGGCCTGGGCGCTGCCCCTCAGCTCTTCAGCTCAAGGTTAGCGCTCTACCACTTGAGCCACAGCGCCACTTCTGGCTTTTTTCTTTTTGCTTATGTGTTGCTGGGGAATCAAACCCAGGGCCTCAGGCATGCAAGACAAGCGCTCTACCACTGAGCCAACTTCCCAGCTCCTTCCCTAAGCATTAAAAGTTGATTTCCCCAAGGAAGAAGTGCTATATGTGGGTAGCCAAGGGAGCCAGGTAGCCTTATCACCAGGCCTGTGCTGGTGAGCCTGGCCTGGTGAGCGCCAGCCCCTTCCTGTCTGCAGAGCTGCTGTATGAGGACGTGTTTGCCGTGTGGGAGGTGATCTGGGCGGCCAGGCACATCTCATCAGAGCACTTTGTCCTGTTTATCGCCCTGGCTCTGGTGGAGGCCTACCGGGAGATTATCCGAGACAACAACATGGACTTCACTGACATCATCAAGTTCTTCAATGGTATGAGCTGGACCAGCCATCCGACTGTCCCCATCAGGGCGTGGGGACCTTCATTCAAGGCCTGGGAAGAATTGGAGGGTTTTCAGGAATACCAGAGTCCCTTCCCCATAGGCAGAGTAGTCAGCCACAGGGCCCCTCCCAGCCTACTGCCCTGTCTGTACCTGGCTACAGTTACCTATGTTTCTCTCAGAGCGGGCTGAGCGTCATGATGCCCAGGAGATCCTGCGGATTGCCCGAGACCTCGTCCACAAGGTGCAGATGCTCATAGAGAACAAGTGAGGGCTGTAGCTGGGGCAGCAGCGTGGACAGCCTAAACACCGGGCCCCTGAGTGCCAGCAGGCAGAGGCACAGGCAAACACAGCTTGGACTGTCCCAACTCCCCCAGCCACCCCTGCCAGCCCAGCTGTGTTCCTAACAAAGTGATGTGAGCCTGGGATCCGACTGTGGGCAGTGCTGGCCCCATAGGGCAAGTTGGGCCAGGATGCCTTCAGACCAGGGCTGGGGCAGGAGGAGCTGGCCTCAGGGAGCAGCTGCCTTGGGGGACAACTATTCTGTTCTCTGAAAACAACTGGGAATAGCCCCTCTGCCACCTGTAGCCCCAGCCTGGACTGTTCCCTAATACCTATCAATATCTAGTCAATCTGGAGGGCTAGCAGAGGTGGCAGGCTCTAGCGGCATGGGCACGCCTACAGAAAGATGTGGGGGGCAAGGGGATCTGTGCTATATCTCTCCCGAGAGTCCCTCTGCAGTCCCAATGGGACAGTTACAACAGCTGTCCTTTCAGGCATGTGACCTAGGCCCTCCCCTGAGACTCTGGGCAGTCAGACATGAGCCCAGGGGGAGCAACCCACCTCAGCAGCACTGCCACTGCCTCTGGCGACCTGAGGCGACCCCCTCCCCTCCCCAGAGCTGTACAGTTCACCCACATGTGTCTGTACAGTATAACCCTTGCCACCCTGTCCTCGCTTTATGGACCTAGATACACCCCTAAGACTGTGCATAAATCCCATACTTGCCAGTTGGATGGTCTGGAAATGTAGCAGGAACACTTGCTCTCCAAGGTAGCCCAGAGAGATTCTGTAGGGATGCACTCCATTACTTGCCCCAGGCATATGCTGAGTTCTTGGGGCTGAGGGATTCAGGGGTACTTGGGTTCCTCATTTGTCCCTGGGGAGAAGCAAAGCCAATTCTGCCTTCCACATGCATCTCAGGATGCCAAAAGACCCAGGGACCCAGAAACTCCTTTGGAGGAACTGTATTTTGTGGGTGTGTCAGAAAGGGCCCTGCCCTTGACCTGAGGCCTTGGCATGTTGCTTGCTCTGTCAGCTCCATATCCCCTACCACCCAAACACATGCAAGCTAGGCCTGGCTCTGGGGCCTAGAGGACACACTGGCTGGCTCCTGCTTGGCAGTCACCAAAGTCTGCAGACTTCCTCTACCTGAGAACCATGGGAAAGAGCCAGCAGCCCTCTGCACCCAGCATACCCTGCCCACCCCTGCCCCTGGGCACTTCACAGCCTGTGCAGGGCCAGCCCACCCCACTGCCTGCCCCTGTTGTCCATGAGTCCTTGGCCTCCACCAAGCACGAATGGCCAATGTGTGCCTGCCTTAGTGACTAAGTGGTTTTGTGAGGAGCAGAGTGTGTGTGTGTATTTGGCTCAGAAACTATACTCTTCAGTGTAACAGACCAATAAACAGCATTTGACAACGCTTGAGGCTCTGGAGGCTACTTCTGCAACTGACATTGTCTCAGAGTGACCATGCATGGGGCGGGGGGAGGTCTGTATTCTCCATAATTGAACAGTAAAGATGTCAGCCCCCAAAGTCAAGGATGGCACAAAGGGGATCAACATTTCCTAGACGGAAAATCTCCAGTCCTTAGCCTGGCATGGAATAGTCCAGAAGTTGAGGGTGATGGCCAGACCTCAAATAGCACCCTGGAGGAACTTCACCCCAAAATTGTGGTTCTGTCTCAAGTTGACAGTGATCTCTATCCTGTGCGTAAAGGACCTCAGTCACCCAACAAAATCTCTGTCTCTAAATGACACTTTCTGGGAACTAGGGACTACTCCCAACAGATTCAGCTGCAGGCCCAGCTCATGGCCTGAGCATGATGTTAAGATGGTATATGCCGGGCACTGGTGGCTCACACCTGTAATCCTAACTACTCAGGAGGCTGAGATCTGAGGGTCATGGTTCAAAGCCAGCCCAGACAGAAAAGTCTAGTTAGCCAAAAGCCAGAAGTGTAACTATGGTGCCAACCTTGACCTGAAAAAGCTATGGGAGAGTACCTAGGCCCTGAGTTCAAGCCCCAGCATTGCCCCCACCCAAAAGAAAGCCCCCAGACCAAAAAACAAAGACTACTGTCCTGAGCCACATAGGCAAAGAAACTAGTTGGTTCTCTGGCCTGGAGGAATCAGAATTCCTTCTGCTGTGACCACCCCGGGGGAAAAATCATCTCCATTGTTCCTACCCAGACCCTAGGTTGGGCTAGCACCATAAGGAATCTCCTAACCAAAATAATGGTCTGCAGGGGACAGAGGCCAGTCTTCTGGCAAGACCAGGAAAGAGCTCTAGAAACCATATCTCAGCAGACACTCCTCAGAAAGTGAATCCTCTCTCACAGAACAGAGATTAGTAAATGGAGGCAACTGGATTCTTACTTGGAATTTCTGTCCACAGGCTCTAGATACTCTAGAAATACAAGAAGAGTAGCTTGTCTACCTTCAGGAGCGATGGGTCATTTACAGAGTAGGGTGCATCTATGTTCTCAGTGCTGGGCAGTCCTAGTGATGAGTGGGTGCTCACAAAGAGCACCAGAGTCCCCCACCCCCTTTTGTTTTGTCAGTTGTGGGGCTTGAATTCTGGGCTTGGGTGCCATCCCTCAGCTCTTCAGCTCAAGGCGAGCACTCTACCACTTGAGCCACAGTGCCACGTCCAGTTTTCTAGTGGTTTATTGGAGATAAGAGTCTCATGGAAGCCAGGCGCCGGTGGCTCATGCCTGTAATCCTAGCTACTCAGGAGGCTGAGATCTGAGGATCACGGTTCAAAGCCAGCCCTGGCAGGAAAGTCCGTGAGACTCTTATCTCCAATAAACCACTAGAAAATTGGAAGTGGTGCTGTGGCTCAAGTGGTAGAGCAGTTGCCTTGAGCTGAAGAGCACAGGGACAGCGCCAAAGCCCAGAGTTCAAGCCCCATGACCAACCAAAAAAAAAACAATAAAAGAGTCTCACAGATTTTCCTGTCCAGGCTCGCTTTGAACTGTGATCCTTAGATCTCAGCCTCCTGAGTAGCTAGACTTACAGGTGTGAGCTACTGGTGCCCAGCACCATTGTCCTCTTGAGCTTTTCCTGAAGCTACCAGCAGAGGGAGCCCACATCTCACACGTGAAAGCTGATGAGATTGTGGGGCAGGGATGGACTTGGACTTGATGATGCTAACCTCCTTCAGTGGACAAAAGACCTACAGGACATTATGGTCACCGCTCCCTTCCTCAAGGCTAACCCCCTATCTCACAGTGTCAGTTCTCGCTGAGGAGCTGTCAGGTGCAGTGAAGGTCAAGCTAGTCTGGTCTGAGGTTAGGTCCAGCTAGCTGTTCCCTGATCTCATTTTTCCCACCACTTACTCCGGAGACAGCCTGCCACAGGGCTAGATTGTTAAAATGCCACTGTGAAGATAAGTTCCTCCATACCTAGCTGGTAACATGACTTCTTGGCCTCTGACCTCCACCCTCTTCTCATTCTTTTTCTCTTCGCTGGAAAGACTTGGTGGACCCCTAGGATGTCTTCTCATGACCCAAAGCCAAGTGGCCTTCTTGGGAAGCTGCTTACTGCTTATGCCACAGTCTTGGGGTGTGTTGTTACCAGGCTAGGTCAAGGGTGTCACATGATAGAGGGAAAATTCTGTTCAGAGATCTGAATGTAGCTTGAAGGACTCAGACAATTGTGCGACCATGTGACCTTAACAAATCACTTGGCCCCCTCAAACCTGTTTCCTTATCTGCTCAGCTGGGTTAGCTCTTTATTTCCTCCAATGGGATGTTTGTTAAAAATGGTTGGAAGCCGGGCGCTGGTGGCTCACACCTGTAATCCTAGTTACTCAGGAAGCTGAGATCTGAGAATCGAGGTTCAAAGCCAGTCCGGGCAGGAAAGACCATGAGACTCCTATCTCCAATAAACCACCAGAAAACCGGAAGTGGCGCTATAGCTCAAGTGGTAGAGCGCTCGCCTTGAGCTGAAGAGCTGAGGGACAGTGCCCAGGCCCAGAGTTCAAGCCCCATGACCGACAAAAAAAAAAAAAAAAATGGTTGGAGGAAATATAAAACATTACATAGGCATAAGGATGACCAAAACTGCAGTCTAAATTTGAGGCATGTGATGACAACTGGGTCTTGATTTTAGGTGGGTTTGTGTGTGTGTGTTTGCCAGTCCTAGGGCTTGAACTCAGGGCCTGGGCACACTCCCTGAGCTGCTTTTTTTTTCTGGTGGGGGGGGGTCCGGTTGTGGGGCCTGAACTCTGGGCCTGGGCACTGTCCCTCAGCTCTTCAGCTCAAGGCTAGCACTCTACCACTTGAGCCACAGAGCCACTTTCAGTTTTTTTCTTTCTGCTTATGTGGTGCTGAGGAATCGGACTCAGGGCCTCATGCATGCAAGGCAAGCGCTCTCCACTGAGCCACCTCCCCCCCAGCCCTCCCTGAGCTTCTTATGCTCAAGGCTAGCACCCTACCACTTGAGCCAGTGCCACTTCTGGCTTTTTCTGTTTATGTGGTACTGAGGAATCGAGCCCAGGGCTTCATGCATGCTAGGTAATCACTCTACTACTAAGCCATATTCCTAGCCCTCAAACTGTTTTCTAAAATTGACCATTCCCCAAACAGCCCAGGGTATGGATGGAGTCCCTATCCTTTCTACTGGGTATTGAACTTAGGACTGCTGGAGGATTGGGATGGAACCCTAGTTCAGAAGCACTTGTTAGGCAAGTATTCTACTCTCTGAACTGTTTTGTTTCCAACCATTCCAGTTGTTTTTTTGTTTTTGTTTTGGCCAGTCCTGGGGCTCGAACTCAGAGCCTCGGCACTGTCTTTAAGCTTCTTTTGTTATGGCTAGTGCTCTACCACTTGAGCCACAGTGCTACTTCCAGCCTTTTCTGTTTATGTGGCACTGAGGAATTGAACTCAGAGTTTCATACATGCTGAGGAAGCACTCTACCACTGAGCCACATTCCCGGCTGGGTTTTGTGGGTTATTCTTTGGGACAGTACTGGGATTTCAAATTCAATTCAGGGCTCCTTACTCAAGTTTGCTTGCTCTGCCTGGATGGTGCTCTAGCGCTACCACTTGAGCCACACCTCCAGCCCTCAGCCTTGCCTTTTTTCAGACTTTTCTGCTCAGGCTGGCCTCAAACCAATATCCCCCAGATCTATCACCTGAGTTAGAATTACAGGTCTAAGCCACAGGCATCTGGCATTTTTGTGTTTTGAGACAGGGTTTTGTGACACAGCCCTTGCTGGCAGATCCTGCTGCCTCCACCTCCTTTTGCAATAAATTGACCCAGATGCTGCAGGCTGGCAGCTTTATCTCAGGTTTCAGTGCAGGTTTATTTCAGTTTTATATTTTATTCCAGGCAAGTGCTTATTACATGGATAGTATTCATGTCTCGATACCTAAAGTTTTGGAGCATGAACAGCCACTAGAATACAGTTCAATAGTAAAAATACAATATGTACAAAATTAGGGGTTTTGTAGTTTTGTTTTTTCCCACACAGCAGATGTATCCAAACACATAAAAATCTCTACAGTCTGGGGTCGCTACAGTTTGTATTTCAGGAAACGGAGACACAGTGACCGAGTCCTCACTGTAAACAAGGGCCACCTCTTTAGGGGTTGGGGGTGGGACCCTGGGATGGGGGGAGAAGCAGCTATTCCCAGAGAGCAGGGGCTATATGGTGACCCCCAACTACCCTCCAGGTGTTCCCTGCCCTTCTTTGGCCCCCAAGGAACCACTCCCCCCTTCTCCCCGAGGTAAAGACTCCCAGCCAGTGAGTCACTCTGAACATCAAGGGTAAAACACGCATGAGAGGTAAGATGTGTGTGTGTGTATGTGTGTGTGTGTCCCAGGCTGGAAGGGCTAGGGAGGGAAGGGCTAGGTGGTCCCACAGGGTGAGGACAGATATGGTCCTAACAGCTTTCAGGGGGAAATGCCCAAGGAAGGGCCAGGAAGTGGCTGCCCGCTTGGGCACACAGCATCACAGCGTTCACAAATGACAAAAACAACAGCAACAACACCCATCATCACCAATCTGGACAGAGTCATTCGGCACTAGATCAGGACCCCCTACAAGGGGCGGGAGGGGGAGGGCAGGTGGATGATGAGGTAATCTGCAGGCCTGAGGGCAACTGGCCAACAGGAGTTTGAACTCTAGAACTGGCCTCAGGACACAAAGAAAAGTGAATGGGGTGGCAAGTCTGCCAAAGTGCTCCGTGCTGGCACCAAACCCTGCTCTTTCACTGTCACCAGAGTGTGGTTGTCTCCCCGCCCCCCACCCCCAGGGTGTGGGTGGAATGGCTGCAGAAAGCCAGCCAGCCTGTGGGGTAGATTGCCCTGCCACAGGCCTGAGTGGGGACCTCATCCTCTTGTCACCCCCACCCCACCCCGACAAATGGAAATAAGTCCCCTGGGAGGTCTCCAGGACCAGGAAGGAACTGGGAGTTGTTTAGGCATCTAAGGAATCTTTTATTTCAGGGGAAAATCCATTTAAGACCTCTGCTGGGGTCCTCAGCACTCTCCTGGGGCACTCCAGAAGATCCCGAGTTGGCCCCTCCTGGTCCCTCACACAACCGGACTCCAGTGCAAACTTAACACCTAGGGATAGTCACTTTCCCCACACCCAAAGGCCATTGGTGAGTGTCCAGTGGGGAGCTGAATGTGCATGTGTGCGTGTAACTGAGTGTCTTGACACAAGGCCACTTGTAATAAATATCCACACAAAGAGAAGCCAACGAAGTCTACCACGGCAGAGGCAGGGGCAGAGCGTCTCCTAGCACAGCACCCTCGCTCCTGACCCCAAGTGTAGCACTGTCCCTGCCCCTCCCATAATGGAAGATGGCAGTATGCTGCAGCGCCCACTAGGGAAGGGCCTTCAAACCTCCACTGGAGTAACGGGGAGACCAGCTCTGCCCCTTTTACAGATCCCAGGGCTGTTTGGGAAGGGGCACCAGGCTTTGGCCATGTCCCTGGACTTCATCTTCCTGAGGTCTCAACAATGTGACTTCTAAGCCTCTGGAACCCAGACCCAGAAAGGCCTGCCCCCAGCTCCTGGGAGGCCGCCCCACACAAGAGATCACAGAACCAGGGGGCATAAAAGCCAAAACAGGACCTCCTGGAAGTCTAATACCAAGCCCAAGATAGGGATAGGGGTACAGGATGGCTCCTTTCTGATCTCCCACAGCTCCAACTCAGCCTGCCCTCTGGAGGTCAAGAGCCAAGTGGGAGGGATGGGGAAGCTTGACATCAGCTTGGTTTATTGTTGGTAACCATTTGAAAGTTTCTACTGCAACGAATTAGTGACTCCGAGTGGGTTAGCGAGCACCAGGTCCAGGCCCAGGCCCCCACCTGTCTGGGCATGACTCTGGTCCAACCACTTCATCATAGGATCTGTCACCTGTACTCAGAGAAGGGCCCCTCATCTGGCATGGCCCCAGCTTTCAGGACCAAGTGGCTTCAGGTCTGCCCCCATTTTCTCTACAAAAGTCCCAGAGAAGGACACTGAAGCCAGGGTGGGAAGGCTGGGGTGCTTCGTCACCTCACCAGATAGAGCAATAGCAGCAGCACAGGAAGGAGGGCAGGGGAGGGAGAGCCAGGGAACATGAGGCCATTATCACTTTAGGGGACAGGGGCTGGCACTAGCCACACAGGTGGCACATCCACCAGCGTCCTCAGCAGTTATTCTATCAAGCCCTAGTACAGCGGGGTAATACCCTGCCCTGCCCCCAACTCTCTGGGAGCCCTTCCCTCCCCTGGCTCAGTGTCTCTGCACCCCCTTCCCCTAGGAGGCCTGGGGGTGGTGTGGGTTAGGTGGGCCTGGGCCTGGCTGGAATGTGTGGAGCTGGTGGGTAGGAGAGGGAGGGACAGGTCCCCCTCCCTGCCCCCACTGGGGGCCTCTGAGTAGCCTCATCCTCAGGCCAGCTTCAGTGTGCTGACTGGGAAGGAGGGCATGGTGACCATGGTCACTGGGTTAAGCACTGTCTGGCCTACCAGCTGGGGGTGGTGCACCACCTGAGCCCCCACAGCTGGCTTTGCCATGACAGTGGCCGGGGGCCCCAGCCCGGCTGTGCCGTTCACTTGCTGGTGTGAGAGGGTGTGAGCAATGTGGCTCACTGCCACTGGCTGGCTTACTGCCACAGGCTGTGGGTACAAGGGCAGCTGGGAGCCAAGGTGGGCCACGTGGTTGAGGGTGGCAGGGTGCACTGTGATGTGGCCGATGGGGGGCGTGGCAGGTGCTAGCTGCACGGCAGGGCTGGGGGCTGAGGGGGCAATGTGGGCAATGTGCTTGCCGCCTGGCCCCTGTAGAACATGGTTCACAGTCTGGATGACTGAGGCATGGGTGGTGGCTGTGTGGGCAATGACCGTGGAACCACCCCCAGCTGTGGCCACCAGATGAGCTGGAGCTGGCACCAGTGTCTGGGCAGGGGTGGCTGGTGGGGGAGGTGGTGCTGGCAGAGGGGTCTTCTGCGGTGGTGGCGGTGGTGGCTGCACGGGGAGATGGGCAGGAGACAGAGCCACTGGGTGAGGATGGGGGTGAGGATGTGGTGGCAGAGGTGCAGGGGCAGTGCTGGAAGGTGGCAGGGTAGACTTCAGCAGCTCCGGCTGGGGACGATGGCTCAGCTTAGGTGGGCCCAGGCCTGCCCGGTCCTCCTCCATATCCTCGTCTATGTTGTCCTCACCCTCTGTGGGGGAACAAGGAGCGGGAAGCAGATCAGAAGGGTACAGGAAACAAGTGTGTGGAGGCAAAGATGCCACTAGGGGCCTGGAGACAGGATGGGGTAGAGAGCAACTTTTCTAACAGACAAAAAAACCTGACCAGGGAAGCTGGACACAATGTCTAGAGGTGGGAGGGCTAGCATAGGGCCAGGGCTCACCAGAGGCAGTGGAGGTGGAGGCCTGGTCATCCTCAGGTTGGCCCGTCTGCCGGAGTACACGGTCGATCTCCAGCACGTCCATCCACTGACTCAGCTCATGTTTGAGCTCTGCCAGCCGCTGCTGTGTGGCGATCTTCTCCCTCGCCAGCCGTTCCATCTCATGCTCATACTCCTTCTCCTTCCTCTTTAGGGACTGGGGACAGGACAAGGGACAGGAGGATACACTGAGCAGCAGCCACAGGCTGCATGGTACCTCAAAACCTCACGTCACATCAGCAGACCTACAGGGACATTGCAGTGACAAGGGGCCTGGTGGGACCTGAGCCACTGGAGACCAGGCCTGCTAATGCTTCTGAGCACTGTGGGATCTTGAACACATACCACTGAAAGCAAGCAGATTCAGGCCAGCTTGGACCCAAGTATGAAGGCCCTCTCCTACCCCTACCTCAGCTCGTTTCTGAAGGACTCACCGCTTCTTGCCTCATCTCTCTACCTCCACTCCAGATGCCTCCACTATCATTCCTTCCCTCTGCTTAGTCACTGACACCACAGGCTACTCCTCAGAACCTGTTCCCCCAAGAACCCCAGAAGGATCTTACACTTCTCTCCACCTCACCATTTGCTTTTCCCCTTTGGTAACCTTGTCCTTGGAGATGGCAAGCTAAACTTTGGGACAGCATTCTCTCATCTCCTTCTCGCCAATTACCTTTTTGCACAGGGTTAACACAGCTCTAATCTGTCCGTTCACATCCCATTTCCAAGCTCCCTTCTACACATACATCTTTCTCCTGTCTCTACAATCTCCTGACTTTCGTCTGCACCAGCTGGTGTTGGAACTAAATCTTCAGATCTCAGCCTCCTAGTAGCCAAGATTACAAGTGTGAGCTACTGGCACCCAGCCCAAGTATATCTCTCTCTGTCTCTCTCTCTCTTTTATTGGTTGTGGGGCTTGAACTCAGGGCCTGGGCACTGTCTCTGAGCTTTTGTGCTCAAGGCTAGCACTCTACCACTTTGAGCCACAGCTCCACCTCTGATTTTCTGGTGGTTCACTGGCAACAAGAGTCTCATGGAGGGCTGGGAAGGTGGCTTAGTGGTAGAGCGCTTGCCTTGCATGCATGAGGCCCTGGATTCGATTCCTCAGCACCACATAAGCAAAAAGAAAAAACCCAGAAGTGGCACTGTGGCTCAAGTGGTAGAGTGCTAGCCTTGAGCTGAAGAGCTAAGGGACAGTGCCCAGGCCCAGAGTTCAGGTCCCACGACCGGATCCCCCCCCCTCCAAAAAAGAAAAAAGTCTCATGGATTTTTCTGCCATGTCTGGCTTTGAATCATGATCCTCAAATCTCAGCCTCCTGAGTAGTTAGGATTATAGGTGTGAGCCACCAGTGCCAGACTCCATCTTTATTTTTTTCCAGTCTTGGTACTTGAACTCAGGGCCTAGGCACTGTCCTTGAACTGCTTTTGCTCAAGGCTAGCACTCTACCACTTGAGCCACAGAGCCTCTCTGGCCTTTTCTGTGTATGTGGGTACCGAAGCATCGAACCAAGGGCTTCATGCACGCTAGGCAAGCACTCTACCACTAAGCCACACTCCAGCCCCCAAGTCTATTTCTTGATCTGTTCTTGAGCACCTGGCCTCTCAAGGCCTGGGGAATATGTCCGATATATGGGCTCATCACATACTAGAACCACTATTTCTCTTGGTTTTCCTCTTTGAACCCTATCTATCTCAATGCCTAAACATTTGCAAACCCTCCCATCTTCACCAGTCTGTCTCACTAAGCCACATCCCAGCCCCCCAAGTCTATTTCTTGATCTGTTCTTGAGTATCTGGCCTCCAAGGCTTGGGGAATATGACCAAGTATATGGGCTCCTCACACACTAGAACCACTATTTGTCTTGGTTTTCCTCTCTGAACCCTATCTATCTCAATGCCTATACATAGACTCTCCCATCTTGTTTGCTCCTGCTCCAAGACCAAACCTGGGTCCCCACCCCTCCACTATCCTTCTTCAGCTCAAAACCTGGCCAGGAATTCATGACTAGCTTGATCAAATATCTGAATATTAAATTAGATACTATCAGATGTCCACCAAAATAGCTGATATGTGTAAATATTTTGTTTTCGTACCTTGTCCCTGCCCAATATGTGAAAGAAGGTAAGGACTGCTCTCCATTTTATTCATTTTATTCCCCTCAGTACCCTACCAAGACAGGATGATAAGCAGAGTGCTTACCAGCCTCAAGGAAAGATCTATGAGCATGTCTGTCCCTGCTCTGGCTCTGTGCAGTCTTACCCTTTCATCTTAAGGAGAAAGAATCACAGGAACTAAGTGCACTGGAGACCTTTATGCATCCACACCCTAGAGGCTGTCTTACTGTTGTGGCAGCTTTTCTTGACTGTATATAGCAATGCCTTAAACCTCACTAATCCATTTGGGCCCCACTGCCCTACACTCCTTTGGCCCCAAACTACTGACCTCTGACCAGTGAGAAATGACTCAAACTATCAGTGCCGAGCCACATAATGCAGATACAGTCATACTCTGTACTGGCCTTGACCACACAGCCCCCTTCTACTACCCTTACTTTAACTTGTTTTTCCCACATTCTGTTAGAAAGAGTAGAAAAGACACCTTCTACCCCGCCCTTCCACACCTGTGTGGCTTCTCTCATGGCTCTACCCTGGGCCTGCACATGATATCACAGGAGGCTACATCAATGGCAGGCCCCTGGTAACTTAGCTATCATTGGAACCTGGTGGCTGGCTGTAACTGCCACTCTGAAATCTACTGGCTTTCAGGGAGGCCAGACTTTTAGATCAGGAGCCAAGAGCTCTTCTTCCCACAGTGGAGTTCTCTACAGGCATACAAGTGGCTGGAAAGTTTCCCCAGAGACTAACTTCAGCCTATACAGTTTCATTTTTGGTTTGCCCTGGTGATACTGACAGTCAGACGCACAGCTTCATGCACACTAAGCAAGCATTCTACCCACTGAGTTACTTCATTTTAGACTCACTTCCTCTCTGTGATGACCTAGATGCATGCCTGTTCTTCCTCTGCTCTGTTCTCTATGGCGGTCTTCTAGTCCTATACCACCTCTAGGTTCTGCTGGGTCTCTTGCCCTCCATAGCCTCCTGCTCTGCACACAATACCAAAACCCTCATCCGCACATCTTTTACTTCTGAAAAGGCATCTTCCTCCCTCCAACACTATCTGAATTGCCTCCTGAGTTTATCCAGATATATCCAGCATGTCTCAAATGTCTTCCTCGACAACTTGCCTGGGGTCCCTCTCACTTCCTAGTCAGCCCAGCCAGGAGCCTAAGGAGCTTCATTCTGCTGCTTCTGAATCTCTGAATTATTTCCAAATCCACTTGTTATGCAAGACTCCCCAAGTATGCATCTGTAGAGGAACTTGCCAGTTCATCCTTCTACTCAGCAACGATTCCTAATAACTTTTACAGTGCCTGAGGTTATTTGCATGAATAAACTCAATTCTCCTAACATCTCCTTGGCACGACTAGTTTTTCAACTTCACCATACAGAAGTTGCTATTCGCAGAAAATATCACAGCCTCTCAACAGGAATTTGTCAAAAGGCCACTTGGCTAAAGACAAATTATGCCCTAAGTTACAACCTTCAGTTCTGCAAAAAAAAAAAAAAAATCCTAAAATAAGCTATTTGACCTTCCACTGCATCCACCAGACCCCGGGTAACCCGGAGCCCCACCCCCGCTCCGCGGGTTTTCCCCCTCCACCCTAGCCGCAAGAGGCCCCGCCCCTTCGGAGCACGCGCTCACCCACGCGGCCTGGCTTTGCTGCGTCACTCCCGCCAGCCGCACCCTCCCTCCGCGCGCCCAGGTACCCCGCCCCAAGTCTGGCTCGGCCAATCAGCGATGCTGCCCTGCCCCCTCCTGGCTGCCGGGAAGCGAACGGGAAACGGGCCAGTCCCTCCCCCTCGCTAGGGAGGGCGGGCGGAAAGGCGCGAGTTTGCCGGCGGGGGAGGGGGGAGGGGAGAGCGCGCAGGGGGGGTTGCGTAGCGGCGCCTGGGTCTTGCAGCAAGTCAGGTTCGGGCTGCTTCGGGAGGGCCGGCTTCTTGGACATCTCTCCTCTCACCCCCCCCATCCCGAAAGCTTCCCAAATGGGCCAACAGGGAGACCCTGAGGCGTCACCCCGCCCGCGCGGCAGGGAGCCCTAAGCGCCGCCCACCTCCTCAACGGCTCGCGTCTCCGAGGCCGCCGAGCGCGGCGCGCGCCCATCCCCCGCCGCCCCGCGCGCCGAGCCTGCAGCCGGTTTCCAAGGAAACCGGAACTCCAGGCCGTCATGGCAACTGCCTTATCGGCTCGCTCCCCACGGCAGGCAGCGGAGGGGCGCCCGCCCAAGGGAGGGGACCGACAGCCTAGAGGGTCCACTGCAATTTAAAACACAAAACAAAAACCCTTTCTTTCAACCATGGCAGAAGGGAAACCCATTTTTTTTTCTTTTCAGTGAGCCCAGAATTGTGTGTCACCCAAATCGCTGCATTCGCCTTTTCAGGTCGTGGCCTCTCGGTGCCTACGCCATCCCGAGGGGGGATCTTAAGCCTGGCGGACAGAAGGAGCGCTTCACCAGCCCGCTGCCAGGGAGGGAGGTTCCGCCCAGGAGTTCCCCCACCTTCCTGTCCCACTTATTGCCACTAGCGACAGTCGCTCGGGCCAAGTCGGGTTCCCGCCCTAACGGGGGGCGGGGCGATGCCAGTCACTCGCGCCCTAGTCACGCGCGCTGCGCTCGCACATTGCCAAGCGAGTCAGCGGCGCTGCCTGGGGCCCGCAGACGCCGCGCGCGCGCGCGCGGGAGAGGAGAGCACCACCCCCCTGCCGCGCACGCGCCCTCCCGCGCACGCGCCCTCCGCCACCCCCCTCCTCTCGGGCTGGGAGCCCCGCTGACGTCAGCGGGGCCATGTGCTCAGCGCCCGCGTGGAGGCGGGCGGGGGAGCCGGCGAGCGCGGGAGGGCGGGGCAGGCTGCGGAGCAGGAAGCTGGCGCTGCGGCCTGTGGCGGCACCGCCCGGCCCGGCTTCCCTCCCCCATACCTGGATGTACCGCAGCGCCGTCCGCAGCACACTCAGATTCGATGTCTTCTTGTCGTCCACATTGGGGATGTTGCGCTTCAGGGTCTCAAAGCACTCCTTTAGATGGGCCCTCCTGAGGGAGAGGGAGCGAGCTCGAGTCAGCCAGCGCCCCAGACTGGGGAGAGGAAGGAAGGCCCCGGGGCGGGGAGGGGGGGAAGAGGGGAGCTAGGGGAGACCCAAGGTGGGCAAATCCCGGGGGAGGGAGGGAGGGAGGGGCTGGGGCCCCCCGAGTCACACACGCAGGTGCGTGCGGGCGCACGCACACACACACCTGTTTTTCTCCAATTTGTTGTGAACTTCTCTGGTTCCGATCCTGAAACCCAGACAGACAGGAGGCTCAGAAAGGGCCTTGAATAGGCAGCCTTCCTGAGCCCCGCTGCCATCCCTCCCAAATGCCACAGGCTTTTTGTCCCCAACATTCTTTAATAGCAGCAATGGGCAATGAAAAGTGTTTGCCCTATGCAGAACCCCTATCCCCACTCCCCCTTCTCAGGGCACAACTAGGCTCTTAATCCACATGCCCTGTAACCCTCTATCCCTCCCGGTCAACTATAGAGACAGACAGCTCAGATGCTGTGGCTGTGAGCAGCCAGTTGACCCTGGTCCCTTCCCAAAGGCCTGGAAGTAGCATAAGCCCCTGGGTGATGGCATTGGAGAGGGTCTGAGAACAAGAAGGTAATGGCCATTCATTCTCAGGACAGAGAAAGCTTAGTGAGAACAGTGTCTGGCCTGTGCAAATACAGGAGGTACTTCTAGATTGGGCATGACATGCTGGGAAGGGTACTTTCTCTTGCACACAGCCCAGGGACCAGACAAGTTCTCTCCATCCCTCCGGCCCCACTCCCCACTCACCCCCCAGGCCTCTTCTTCTGTTCACTGGATTTGGCTTCTTCAGCTGGTGCCAACTTCAGGGTCCCAAGCGTGGGTGGGGGTGGCTGCTGGGGGGCCAGCTGAGGCTGTACCCCAGGGTGGGGTGCTATGGTCAGGATGGGTGTGGGGAGGGGCTGCAAAGGCTTGGGGCTGCCAGTAGGTGCAACAGTGGTCTTCGAGTCCGGCAGTACAGGAGCCGGGGTGTGCACTTGAGGCCTGGCAGGCAACGGGGCAGGCTCCTTAATGCTGAGTCCAGGAGTGCTGACCAGGGCTGGCTGACGAGGTGCCAGGGGCAGAGGCTGGGCAGCAGGGGGCAGTGGTGGGGGTGGGGGCAGTGGCTGGGCAGAGTTGGTCACTACAGGAATGGGAATGACAGTCAGTGGAGTGGGAGTGGCAAGTGGGGGTGGAGGTGCTGGTGGGGGAGCTGGTGGGGACAAGGGCAGCGGGGGTGCCTCGATGCGGGGTTCCTCCACAGGTAGGGCATGTGCTAGCCTGGCCAAGCTACTGGCTTTCTTCTGTTCCTGCTCCCGCTCCCGCTCCCGTTCGCGTTCCAGACGAAGCCGCTCTTGCTCCTCTATGCAAAGAAAGAACACATGGGAGGGAGTCTCAGCAGGGCTGATGGCTGTGGGTCCTGCTTCACCCAGTCAGTGTTCCACGATACCCCTTGTCCAGGAAAGAAAGGGTTCAAGGAAAGGTAAGTAGAAGCTGTGAGGGTGTAGGCTTGACAACCTGAAGCTTGAGTGGGTAAGGCAGGTGACCAGCCAGGAGTGTCCAGAGGGACAAGAGGGAAAGATGAGGTCAGAAAGCTGGGCAGAGGCCAGCCACCATAGAAGAATGGAGGCAGCTTTCACAGTATTTACAAGGCACCTGTTAGAGAGCAGGTAGTACTTTTATTTCACAGATGTTATAAATACAGACAGGCCCCTGCACTTCACAGATGCAGTAAATGAACACAAGAGAGGTCACACAGCAAGATTAACACCTAGCCAGATGCCTAGTACTTTCAATGTCAACATGAACTTGCATACGTTCACATCCCCAATCCTCACAAGAGCCCCAAGTCACAGGTAGGGCAGGGATATCACCTTTATGAGACAATCAGGACTTCTAAACTCCCAGACCAGTCCTAAGGCCTCTTTGTGTTCTAAAGAGACTATAAACATACTTGCCCCTTCTGTTAGGATTCATTTCTCCCAATCCCTTCTGTTCCATCAACAGCAACAAAAACTAGAAAGGTAAGAGGCAGGAGGAAAGGTAGGCTGGATTCTTTAGCAGAGGCAGAGCAGGAGCATGGACTCAGGCTACCTTCACTGGTCACTTCCTTCAACTCCTCTGTTGAAAGCCAAGCAGGATGGTGAGGCCTGCTCAGGAGCTGATAGAGAACAGAAGGAGCAGAGCCTCTCCCTACCCTCCCAGTGCTGTCCTTTCCCAGCCCTGCATAGGGCTGCACGGACTCAAGACAAGCAGGAAGTGGACAACCAGCCTCTTGCTCCTGCTGCATTCACCACTGTGTGAATGAGTGGACACAGCAGTGAGTGGACACACCCAAATGTGAGTTGAAGCTGGGGGCAGAACAACCTCTACAAGTGTTACTGGCTCAGAGGCCCAAGGCCCTTTGGCCAAGGGACACCTTCAGAGTCTCCAGGGCAGCTGCTGGCCCTGCCCACAGGGAAGAAGCCCAAGGAGGAAACAGAGGGGAAGTATTCAGAGTAAAGCTCTCCGTGGTTTCCCAGCAGCCAGGGCTCAGGGCTGCCAGTCACAGGGCCTCTCCTGATCATCCCTGCCCTTCAGGAAGCTAAGCCGCCAAGCTGGGCAGGCCTGCTCCAATGTGGGGAGGCCTTGCTTTTCCAGGCCTCTCCACACCTGCCCTGGCTTAGATTACAGCACTAGAGAAAACCTGTTCCTTGTGTTCCAGTTTCCCACAAACCACACTGGCAAAAAAGCCTTGCTGAATTCCAGCTCCAGACTGCTGGCAGGCTGGGCCTGGCAAGATAAGGCCCTTCAGCTCCCCATCTCCACTTCTTCAACCCAGAATCCAAACATCCATTAGCCTAGGAGCAAATACTCTACTCTCAGACAGGGACCCAAGGACAGGTGTCCTGGGAACCTAGACAAATCCTATATTTTAAAGCAAATCCAAAGCTCACCTAGGAGATGGCAACCTCCTTCCTTCCCCTCCCCTCTTCCAGAGGCAGGGAGACATGTCTCCCAGGTGCCAGGAAAAACCTGGTGAATGGCAAAGGTGCATCACACTTGGCCTAGCATGAGCAACTCTGGAGGGAGAGAGGGAGGCTGTCTTAGGACGGAACCAGTCACCAATGCTTTCTGTCCCCAACCACTCATTTTCTACCCAAAGAGACCCTCTCTAGGGCACTGAAGGGCCAAATACACAGGTGCTAGGGCCTTCCTCAAGAGCAATCTGCAGATTTCAACCATTCTGTACTCACAGGTATACATACGCCCTCTCGCATACATACATGCACACTCATCTCCCTGGGACCTACCCAGGTGCTGCCCCACCCCCAAGAATTTATCATGACCCTTTGGGATAATCCAGGGCCAAAGGCCCAGAGAGCAAGATTGCAGGAGTGCTACTAGCAATCTTTTTTTTTTTCTTTTCTTTTCTGGTCCTGTGGCTAGCACTCTACCACAGTGGCCAATTCTGACTTTTTTTGGCTAGTTTTTTGGAGATAAGAGGCTCCTGGCCTTTCCTGCATGGGCTGACTTCGAATCTCCACCTCAGATCTCAGCCTCCTGGGTAGCTAGGATTACAGGCACAAGCCACTACACCAGCTACCTGCAATCTTTTTAAGCTATAGGGGCCTAGGAACTTAGGCACAGGGTTCCAGGTTAAGGGGGTCCACAAATGTGCACACTTTGTGGTCCCAAATGTGCACAGCAGTTTTCCCCTTCAACAGGCTACCAGGGAGCTTGGCAAACAAAGCAGACCCAGGGCAGGACATGGACAGGTGTCTCTGGATACTCTGCCTAGCATCCTCCAATCAAGGGAGTAGAGCCCAAATTACCCCTGGGAAGACCAAATTAAGCCATCTTGCAGAACAAAAGAGGGCCTTGCCCTTCCTTTCTTATTTTTTTCTCACACAGGCTCCAATGTGCACCCATCCTCAGGTTCATCCATCATGTAAGCCAACTATATGGTTTAGGCCAGAAAACCTGCCCTTGAGGTTGAAGGAGGAATGGACAGGAGAATTTCTGTTCAGAGCTGATCATCGGGTTCACATCCCACCCTCTTCTCTCCCATCCTTCCTGCTCCAGGATAGAGGATAGAATCTTAAGAAGAAGAAAGGGAATTCAGGAGGTTAAACTGCTGAGACCAGGTCTGGCCAATTCTAGACAAGAGATGCATGTTTTCTTGGAATAGATTAGGCTTTTTAGCACCATCCATCTCCCAAGACTCCCTGATTCAGCATCAAGAAGCTCTGACCCAGTAGCTGAACTTGGCTAACCCCCAGTTCTCACCACCTGGGGGAGGGGCAGGGCTCTGCAACTTCTTAGGAGAGCTATTCCCCAACTGCTTTGCCTGCAAAGCAGCTTACATCACCCACCTCCATCTAACTGACCAGCCCTAGGCTTAATTGGGGAGGAGTAGAAGGGATGACAGGGATGGTCTTCTCCCTTTCCCCACATGGCCTTTCAGCCTTCAGTCAGGTGAGAGTGAAAAGAGGGTACACCCGGAGGCAACAGCAGGTCAATTCTGTTCACCTTGAGCACTCCTCTTGGTGTCTTTGCATAGGGACACAGATTGACACTCCCGATTGGCATTGTGTTGACAGTGGCAGGAGGTAACTCAGCGTCCCCAGACCTAGTGCTTATTCCTCCCTCTCCCCCCTACAGCTGAGACTGCACACAGGACATTCTGGTTAGTGCATTGTCCGTTGCCTCACCCGGCTCCAGACGCCCCCAAACAAGGGAGAGGAACGTGTAGGCTGATGTCCCAACCCACCAGTTCTGCAAACCCAGACACTTGAGTCTGGCACACCTCTAGTGACTCTTGACCTTGAGAAGCCAGTCCGATCGGACTAGGCCTGCGGACCCATAGCTCTCCCTCCCCTTGCTGGCTACCGCCCCCCCCTCCTCCGGCGCCTCTGTAGCAGCGGCACAGGCTGCAGGAGCGCGCGCGCGCGCGCACACACACACCACACACTACTACCTCCTGCATGACTCATCATTGAAGCAACAATAGGCAGCGAGAACGGAAAGGAGGGCGAAGCACTCGCTACCACAACCCACCGGTCGAGGAGTGCTAGGGGGTCTGGGAGGGGACGGGAGTCCCGGGGAACTGCACCCATACGGTTCGGGGGCTGAAGCCTCCTTGACAGTGTGGAGATCAGCAGTCTTTCTTTCCTCAGTCCGTATCTCGGCAGCACCCCTAAGGCTAGCGACCAACCACCAAGGGTGCGTGGGGCGGACCATAAAATCCTAGTGTCTCTGCTCTGAGGAAGAAATGCCAAGGTTTACCCCTTTTCAGTGTGGATCACTGCAGCCGGTGCCGGGCCACGAAGGACTGAGGAGAAGGGTTTTTTTTTTTTTGGGGGGGGGGTAGGTCGAGAAATCTGAGTCCTAAATGTCTTGCCACTCTGGGATTCTGAGGGTTTCCCTCCCCTCAAGAGCAAATACAGGAAGATTAGGCGAGAATCGAGAGGTGAATTTCGCTCCTCCTTCCCAGGGCAAAGGCTCTCTCTCCCAGGGAGAAGCCCAGCGGCCCGATCCCGGGCCCAACCCGGCGCAAGGTTCCAGGCCGGCCCCGCCCAGACCCCGCCCCCGGCCGAGCGCGAGTCGGGGAGGAGGGGCCGGGCCCCGCCGTCCCCAGCGGGAGTGTCCCCCGTGCACGTGGTCGGGGGCGGGGCCCATCCACGTCACCACCCGGTGTAACCAACGGGCTTGGGACGCAGGCACACGCAACATTCCAGCCGAGAGCGGGTTTGGAAGGCGTAGACACGCCACATTCCACACCGGCTAAAGCCGGGTTGAGCGAGGGGGCCCAGGAACCGGCCCCGTCGACTCGTGGGGCTTTTGCAGAGACGCCCAATCAGCCCGGCTTTCACTCAAACCCCAGGCGCGGGATCCAGCCCAGCCCTGGGAGGCGGGGTCAGGCGGGGCTGGCTAGGATCATAAGACACGCGATGTCATTTCATTCTGCAAAGGCCGCCTCCGCCCCGAGCGGCGCGTAGATCTGCCGGGAGCGCCCCCCCCCCCTCCTGCCGGGACCAGGAAAGCCGGAGAGCTGCTCCGCGTAGAGTAATCCCCACCCCCACCCCGTTACACACACGCCCACTCGTGTGCTGTACACACGTCGGTGTACACGTCCGTTCGTCTGCTCTCCGAGGTTCCCATTACACATCTCCCTGCACGCACGCACACGCGGGTCTGCCACCCCCACGTAACACCAACCCTTGCCCCAACCCCCGGTTCACACATCCTCAATGCTACCCTGGGTGCCGCCGGCCCACGCGGCAGGAGCCCCCCACGGATAGTGCACGGGGGTGCCAGGCTGCTAGGGTGGCGCCCGAATGAACCAGGTCCTTTGCTGCATGTTAATGAATTGATTAATTATTTTCACTGCCCACATCATTCCTCCCGGGCGGCAGCTCGGGGGGGGGGGAGAAGCTACGGGCTGCCGCCGAGGAGGGGGGGGGGCGCTTGGGGTTTCGTGTGGGTTCAGGGACCAGGGTCACTCGCCTCCCCTTGCCCGGTGCCCCAGGGGCCCAGCCCGGCCGCTCACCACGTGCTCTCTGTTGTTGCTGAGCTTGCCATTCCAGGAAGCGGGCGGCCTCCAGTAGCGTCTCGATGCTCATCGCGCCGAGAGCAGCCGGGGGCGCGCCGGGGCCGAGGCTGCGGCCCGCGAGCCAGGCACAGGTCAGGCTGGCGGGCGGGCAGGAGGGAGGGATCACCTCCGGGGGGCGACAGGGCTGGGCGGCGCAGCGCACTCCTCAGGAAAGAACGGGGGAGCACGGATAGAAAAATCAATGTCTCCCAAAATATTTGCAAAAAGATAAATCTGCAAAAAAAAAAAAGATCCCCCCCAAGAGGCGGCACTGCCTCCCTTTCTTGCCCTCCCTCTTTTCCTCCCTTCTGATGCCTCCCGCCCCGCGGCCCCCGGGAGTCCCGCCGACAAGAAAGGGCTTTGCAACAAGATGGCGAGGAGGCACCGACACACACAACAAGGGAAGGAGCCGCGCTGCCCCCGGCCGCCGCCCCCGCTACTACACCGGGGCCGCAGCCAAAGCCCGGACCGGAGCCCCCGCCCGAAGGGCCGGGTCGTCTCACGGAGGGAGAGGCGGGGTCGCGCGCTGGGTGGCCCCGCCCACTATAAACGGCGCGCGCGCACGCGCGCGCACGTGGCTTAGGTGGGGGAGGAAGAGAGAATCGGGTTTGTTGCGCCCGTTTTCCGCTTTCCCACCTCGCCCCGCCCCGATGACAAGCCACAAGTTGAGCAAAGGGTGAAGCGCTCGGGTCATTCTCGTCGTAATCTCGCCTGGTTGAAAGGAAGAGTGGAAAATTCAAGACTGAGGTTAACTGAGTTAAGGCTAGGCTGGTTAAGGAAATTTATGACCGGACGCTTAGGTCCCCGCTCCCCTCCCACACGCGACCTAAATCCCGCAACTACCCGACTGTCGCAATTCGCCCCCCCCTCGCGGGATCCGCCCCTGGGCGGAGCTGACGACAGCAGGCTGCCGGAGAGCCGGCGGAGCGGAGGGCTGATCCGGCTCCGGGTTTTGTCTCCGTTCCTCCCCCCGCAGTGCGTTCGCATCCTATTAGACTACGTAATCGGGCCGCGGGCCAATGGGCGGGCAGGACAACACGGCATGGAGCAGCTCCACATGGACACCCCGCACCGCCAGCCTTCTGTTTAAAGGGCCAGTGTCTGAAGGGTCACATTTGAGGGTTCGGACGGGGCCATAGGTGAACACCGGTTTCGATAACTTCCTGAAGTAGTGACCAGGTCCATCCTCTACATCACCCTCTCATTTCAAACCAAGTCACTTCTTCCTCTAAATTTTTTGTCTTTGTCCACGCGTGTCTGGCGTGGGTGGAGACTCCGACAGAGCCACCCCAGGGGCCACCTTTTGCTCTGGGCCGAGGCGGCAGCGGTCAGGGGGAAACAATTAAAGCGCGCGTGAGGGGGGGTGTGGTCCAAATCGGGAACAACAACGTGGAGGGCGGAAGCCCGGTCCTCCTGGCCACTGGGCCACAGGAGGCCGCGGGCGGGGTGCGGGGCGGGGTCGCCGCGTCTAGCTTGAACTTCGGTCTCCCGGAGGCCCGGCGCGCCCGCCCTTCTCTTCCGGGCTCCAGTGCTTAGGGGCGCCAAAGGTACAATCGGAAAGTCAGACCTGGAGGCCAGCCGGCCCAAATCCTCTCACTTTACTGATAGAAAAACTGAAGCCCTGAGACAGGAAGGGACTTGTCTACGATCATTCCCCATCCCTGCTGCTCCTTGTCCCAAAAGGAAGAGCATTATCCTTCTTTGAAGCCAGTTCAGAGGCAGGACTCCCAACTAGAAAAAAGCCGGGGCGTCGGGGAAGGGGGGGAGTGGAAGGGGGTGGGCCACTTAACATATGATTGGGCAACTGACGTTTCCTTTGGCTGAATACTCAACCCTACTGTTTGGCTTCTTTGATGGAGGTCACACCATTCCCACTGGTACAATTGGTAGTGACAGGCTCCAGCTGGCTGAAGGGATATTTGGGGCACCCTGGAGCATATCCAGTTCTGCTGTCCGAATGCTAGGCATAGGACATAACCTTAGTTATGGTTCCAAGTGCCTTGTCAAACCAGTCAAGGAGAGTGGGACTGTGCCCAGTGGTGTCAGGAGCCTAGTTGGGGCCTGGGCTTCAACACGCTGCCAAACTATCGCATCCACACTGTGCCCTCAGAAGCGTATGTGCCAGTTTCCGGGACCAGCTGAAAAAGAGCCAGTAGAGAGAACTAGTACAAATTAATGCTTGGTGGTTTTACTCGTTTACTCCTTTATGCTCGTTTATGACCATCACAGTGAGAAAGAAAACTGCAGGGAAGATCGTAGCAATCAGTCCCCTCTCCAATGCTCCAGCATCTGTACAGCATGAAGAGACCATCAAACATAAATATCTGGGTGACACTGATTTTGATGATGTTTGAGTACCCTTTTCCTAGGAAGGCTAGATCTGCCCTTACATTGCTTCCTTCACAATGTTTGTAAGATTTACTAGGTTGGACCTGGCCCACTCTGTACAACTTGAGAAAAGGGATACTTGAGCTGAAGGTGTGCCTTAAATGGTAGGGCACTTTATGCCTGGCAAAGCATAAAGCTCTCAATCCAAACCCCAGTACCATCTAAGTTTTTTTTTTTTTTGTTGGTTGTGGGGCTTGAACTCTAGGCCTGGGCACTGTCCCTGAGCTCTTCAGCTCAAGGCTAGCATTCTACCACTTGCGCCATAGTGCCACTTCCGGCCTTTTCTGTTTATATGGTGCTGAGGAATTGAACCCAGGGCCTCATGCATTTGAGGCAAGCACTCCACCGCTGAGCCACCTTCCCAGCTCCTAATGATAATTACTCTGGAGCTTAGCAGTAGAGCACCTTCCTAGCAAGTCCAAGTCCCTCAGTACTGCCAAAAATTTAAGGGGAGCAGGGAAGGGGGGGGAGTATCCTACTCCATAGTGACTTGAGATATTGGCCAAGTTCTCATATTGCTTGGGATCAACACTAGAGCATTCACCCACGGAGCTGCATCTAGCCTGTCTGCAGGTAGTAATGGCACTCACATAGACCTAAGCCTTTCTAGAGGCTAAGTCCAGTTTTGCTAGACTCTTCTCACTAGGGACCAGCTCTGTATCATTAAGAAGGCACCACTGTGAGCAGTATTTGGAAGGCCTTTTTTTCCTGTTGGGATGAAACTGGAGATACAAGTGAGGTGAACACAGAGTTGAATACTGGTCATTCTCAATACATCTGGCCCAGAGCTTAGTGGAGATGCATGCTATTTAAAACAAACAGCCTTACTGGCTTCACATGATCATCTGTTTATTTGGGTCATATCAGGGACAGCAGCCAGGGGAGGTTAGGCAAAAACTAGACTTTGGAAAGGTGGTTTTTTGCTGGGCTTGTTGCTTATGGGAGCCTGAAAAATGGCCCAACAGAATTTCTCATCAACTATGGTTTCCTCAGTTGGGGAATGAATAGTGTAGGTAGAGACTCCTGTAAGGAGGGAACATAAGAGTGGAGAGGAATGAATAGAAGGGGTGTTTAACATTTCAAGCCAGTTTCCTGTTCCAAGGGGGTGGAGTAACGAGAGAAGCTGGCAAATGTATCACTCAAGGGAAAGATATTTTTGCCTGTTCAGCAGAAAGCGTAGTGATCTAAAGTTGGTCCTAAAGTTTCTTTATGACTTCTCGCTTGTAGGACCTTTGGGGCAGAAGAACACCTGGGACACCCATCACTGTGCATTTCCTGAGAGGATGTTGATCCTCTTTTTCAATCTTTCTCCTGTCCTATGTACTCTGATGCCCTGTTCAAATCTTATTTCACTCACTAGTTTTTATTTTTTATTTTTTGGTTGGTCGTGGGGCCTGAACTCTGGGCTCTGAGCTCTTCAGCTCAAGGCTAGCGCTCTACCACTTGAGCCACAGCAACACTTCCGTGTTTTTTTTTCTTTTCTGCTTATATGGTGCAGAGGAATCGAACCCAGAGCCTCATGCATGGGAGGCAAGCACTCTACCACTGAGCCACTTTCCCAGTCCTCACTATTTTTGAATGTGCTGAGCTAGAAACATTTCCTTATGGGACTGTCTACCACCACCCCCCCCCAAAAAAAAACAAAGTTGTATGTGGACTTCTTCCAAGCAATGAGAAGGGGGGAGGGGGCGAAACTGAAAGCACAGATACACTAGAACCCACAAGCTGAAAATGGAGCTGTGGCTCAAGTGACAGAGCAAAAAAGCTAAAGGACAATGCCCACGTCCTGAATTCAAGCTCCAGTACTGGCACAAAAAAATACAGGGCTGGGAAGGTGGCTCAGTGGGAGAGGGCTTGCCTTGCATGCATGAGGCCCTGAGTTCGATTACTCAGCACCACATAACCAAAAACAAAAAAGCCAGAAGTGAGGGACAGCACCCAGGCCCAGAGTTCAGGCTCCACAACCGGACCCCCCCAAAAAAAAATTAAATAAAACAAAGAGAAACAAGCATGTTCTGCTTCTTGGAGGTCAATCTAAAAGAAATAGCCTGAGGGCTGGGAAGGTGGCTCGGTGGTAGAGCGCTTGTCTTGCATGCCTGAGGCCCTGGGTTCGATTCCTCAGCACCACATAAGCAAAAAGAAAAAAGCCGGAAGTGGTGCTGTGGCTCAAATGGTAGAGCGCTAGCCTTGAGCTGAAGAGCTGAGGGACAGCACCCAGGCCCAGAATTCAGGCCCCACGACCGGACCCAAAAATAAATAAATAAAATAAAATAAAAAATAAAAACAAAGTAGGCTTAAAGGCTGGATTAGTTAAATGAACCTGATTTCTGGTAAATCTATCAGAATGAACAAGATTAGGAGTAAAAGCAGGTACCCACTGGTCATGAGTGAAGTGGATTTCTTTACAGCAGTCTCACCTCCCTCCACCCCTTCCCAACTATGATAGATGAAAGGACTTCTCCAGGACCCACGCAACAGGTACAGTCTTGGTTCCACCTTCTTGTCCAGGTAAATTCCCCTCTTTGTTGTCTCATGCCACAGCTGGAAGAGTTGAGATCACCTGGCAGGACCTACCAAGAGAAGGTGTCTTAGGACCTGGGAAGGTGGCTCAGTGGTAGAGTGCTTGCCCTGCATGCATGAGGCCCTGGGTTCGATTCCTCAGCACCACATAAGCAGAAAAAAAGCTGGAACTGTTGCTGTGGCTCAAGTGGTAGAGCACTAGCCTTGAGCTGAAGAGCAGAGGGACAGCACCCAGGCTCAGAGGTCAGGCTCCACGACTGACCAAAAAAAAAAAAAAAAAAAAAGAGATGTCTTAATGATGGTCACCAAGGTGTCCAGTGGAGAAGGGGCCTAATCACAGTAATCAGAAGCAGGTGAAGAGGGGGAGTGAACTCCTCTCTTCCTCATTAAAAACATAATCATTAACTTCACTGAGAGCTGCTCCACAAAACTGAGTCCGTGAGTGAGAACTGGACTTGGATCCAGGAGCTGCATGACCTCAGAGGCCATTGCCTGGAGAGGTGGCCATTCCTCATCTAGCCTGAGAGGGTGACTGGAGAAAGGGGCAGACTTTCATCCAGGCATCACTTTGGGTGTGGACTCTGAGTAAGGGGGAAAGAAATGCAGTTCAGAAGTAAAAAGGGAGGAGCCACATGCTGGGCTTCTCTGAGAAACCAGAACTATGATGCCAGAGGTGGGTCTGATGCAGACAAGAGACTTGGGTGGAAAGGTGTAAGGACAGGATATGGATTTTAGAAACTCCTGGAAGGAAAAAGGAGGTGGCTTTCTGAGAGAAATGGATCCAGGTCAAGGGAGTGGAATAGGCAAAATGATGAGTAAAGAGAGGTGGAGGGTAGAATGTGCAGTGTGAGTGACAGCCAGCTGGAGGGTGCAGGGGTGTAGATGTGGGAGACAGAGAAGACCCCTCCTAGGGCACAGGACTCCAGGAGATGCAAGCTGAGCTCCACAAAGAGGACTGAAGTTTACTGTCCCAGCAGCCCAAACTCATACTCAAATGCCCGGTTATAGCTCCAGGTCTTTCAAACTCCTAAGATGAAGGATCAGTGATGAGAAATATTCACTCAGAACTGGTAAGGCCCAGCCAGTGACTGAAACTGGCTGGTCAGCCCAGAGTAAGGACTTAGCTGCACAGCACCACTGGTAAGGAATATGAGGGCCCCAAGCCTCTCTACTGGACAGTAGAGTGGGGGCCGGCCCTCTTTGGAACCTAAGGGTATCACATGCCAGCCCATGCTTCTCTTAATACTTCCAACTGATCTGGTACACTGATCTAGCCTATACAGTACTGTTAGTGAGCAACCAGCTGTCTCTGAAGTCACTTTAAGGTGATTCTGAACTACTGGTTGAGTAGTTAGGTCTAGCCTGCATACCACCTACCGACAGTCAAGTGCCAATGTAACATCTGTCTTAGAAGCCATCATAAAATATAGGCAAACATTTTTCTATCTAGAGTGGCCAAGGAACTTTGTACCAATGAAAGCAAACAGAAAAATTGTGACAACATAGTGTGATAGTCTGGTTACCTCTAGGTAAATAAAACAAAATCATCATTTAGAAAAGGTACTGAGGGGCTGGGAAGGTGGCTCAGTGGTAGAGTGCTTGCCTTGCATGTGTGAGGCCCTGGGTTTGATTCCTCAGCACCACATAAGCAGAAAAGGCTGAAAGTGGTGCTGTGGCTCAAGTGGTAGAGTGCTAGCCTTGAGCTGAAGAGCTGAGGGACAGCACCCAGGCCCAGAGTTCAAGCCCCACTATGGACA
>NW_012267247.1:7881714-7891493 GCF_000151885.1 Dipodomys ordii
GAAGTGGCGCTGTGGCTCAAGTGGTAGAGCACTAGCCTTGAGCTGAAGAGCTGAGGGACAGTGCCCAAGTCCAGAGTTCAGGCCCCACGACCGGACCCAAAAAAAAAAAAAAAGAAGAGTCTCATGGACTTTTCTGCCCCGGCTGGCTTTGAACTGTGATCCTCAGATCTCAACCTCCTTAGTAGTTAGGATTACAGGTGTGAGCCACTGGCACCCAGCTTTAATATATCCTGCTCATTTTCCACCTTACTCTTTCTTCTGAAAGCTTCCTCAAAGCAGGTTTCCTCATCTAGTCTTCCCCCAAGACTTGGAGAATCTGTTGCCTTCCTCTGAAGCTCTTCAGAAGCCAAGGCTATTCTTGTAGCCCAGGTGGCCTTGAGGAACATTCAATAAGGAAGGCCATGTCAGTGGGGCTGCGGTTGCTGAAGTTCTCAGGAGGAAGCTGGTAGGATTAGGACAGGTTTTCTTTAGTGAAAAGGAAGAGCAAAGATTTTTATTTATTCATTTATTTTTGTACTGGTTCTGGGGCTCCAACTTAGGATCTGGGCACCGTCCCTGAGCTTTTTGCTCAAGGTTAGCACTATACTACTTGAACTATAGCTCCATTTCTGGCTTTTTGGAGAGGTTAGTTGGAGATAAAGAGTCTCAATGATTTCCCTGCCAGGGCTGGATTTGAACTATGATCTTCAGCTCTCAGCTTCCTGAGTAGCTACAATTCCAGGTGGGAGACACTGGTGCTGGGTAAGAGCAAATTTCTAATCTGAACAGCCACCTGCATGAAGATGGAGGCACAGACAGAAGTTAAGACATACCCATGGTCTGGGGGAAATGTCCACTAGTGGCCAGGTATGTGGATGGTAGAAGTTCCGGACAGGACTGGATTTGGACAGGATGAATGTTTAGATGAATAGTAACTGAAGTCATAAGAGTGGATGACATCAGCCAGAAATGGAAGAAAAATGCAAACAAGACCTATGGATAGAAAAGCCTCAGAGGTAAAGTGAGAGCTGGGAAAGGTGAAGAAGGCAGCAAATAGGACAGCTCTACCAGCCAGTCACAGAAGAGGACAGAACACATTGGTTTACCATGCAGGGTTCCCCACCCCCTCCCCATAAATAAAATACTGATTAACTGCTAGGATTTACAATTAAGTACACGTATCATAAATCTGGATTTCTGGCTTCTCTCAAAACCATCAGAAGATCGAGCCACACGTCACTTTTTTTTTTTCCAGTCCTGGGGCTTGAACTCAGGGCCTGGGCACTGTCCCTGAGCTGCTTTTGCTCAAGGCTAGGGCTCTACCATTTGAGTCACAGTGCTACTTCTGGTTTTTTGTTTATGTGGTACTGAGGAATTGAACCCAGGGGCTTCATGCATGCTAGGCAAGCACTCTGCCACTAAGCCACATTCCCCATCTGTCACATATACTTTTTCATGCAGTAACCAGCAGGAGCTAAATAAAAGCCACTCCCTTTGAGTCAGGGCACAGACATTTTGCCTTCTTGCCTGGCTCCTAGTGTAAGAGGGAGCTACTTTCCTTGGTGATGAAAAAGTCTATCTGTGCTGGTCTGGAGCTCATTGAAACCTTGGCCACAATCTAGTCTATAAAGCTCCATAAGGCTGGGCACTGGTGGCTCACACCTGTAATCCTAGCTACCCAGGAAGCTGAGATCTGAAGATCACAGTTCAAAGCCAGCCCAGGCAGAAAAGTCTGTGGGACTCTTACTTCCAATAAACTACTTAGAAAACATCAAAAGTGGTACTGTGGCTCAAGTGGTGAGAGTGCAAACCTTGAGCCTTGAATACAAAGAGGCTCAGGGACAATACCCAAGCCCTTAGTTCAAGCCCCAGGACCAGAAAAGAAAAAAAAAAAAAAAGCACTTCATATTATAGCCACATTTGGAGCTGAAGGCAGGAATACCATGACTGTGTCTGAAGTAAGGATCCTATGTCAGACCACCGTGCTAACTCCTTGCCAGTAAGAGACAGCAAGTCCATGGGACCAGCCCGACTCATCTACAGTCCCCAGGGGTCGGGGGGAACCTGTTCAGCAGAGCTCTGAGGGAACTTGCTCTTTTGGAAAAGCAGCTGCACAAGCTGCCAGCTCCCTGGAGGTTGACTAGCTGCTGGAGTCAGCCACGTCCCCCGGTTGGGAATTCCTGGCTCTCCTTCTAGATTCCCCTGCCATACTCTCTGAGAAGGTCTACCAGATGGCAGGCAGCTTCTGCATCCCTAGATCTAAACCAGGCCCATACCTACCTGGAAAGAGGACCTGCTGATTTCTTAACAATGCCACCTTCTGTGACAAGCTCATGAACACTGGTTAAGTGAAATATGTGGCAGTGCCTTTTTTTTCCCCATAAAGAATTAAACCTCCCTCCACTATTATACAATTACATATTGTCAAAGAGTCATTATCTAATTATCAGTTATTTCACATTGATTCTGCTCCAACATGTGCTTTCACTACCACTGTATTTTGTGGTTTCATTAACTACTTAATTATCTGCCCAACTGCCAAATACAATATTCTATGAAGATTTGGTGGCATAAATTAAAGAACTCATTATAAGTAATTTCACTAAGTCTCACTATTGATCAGAGGCTGGAAAAATATGACTGTAAAAGTGCTAACCTGCAAAGTTGGGCACTGTGCCTTTTCTCTCTTTCCTGGGTCATATAACTGCCATCTCCTTCCACAGAGGTAGGTCAAATGCGACTGGAAGCATGTCTACCTTATGAGCATCACTTTGGCATGACATTTTTGAGATTTGGCATAAGATCAGTCTTGGCTTCTCAGACCGAGTTCAGGTCCTGTTTCCACGGCTTCTCTCTGGATAACCTTAGGGCAATTCACCTAAGCTTTCTAAGCTACCAGTTCCTTCAGCTGTCCCACAAGGGCACCATACCACAAGGGCCTCACAGAGACACCAAACAGACAACCCAGTATTAGTTCCCTGCTTTCTTTCCCAGACAGTGAGGGTCTGGATCAGAGGTACTGCTCTACCTCTACACCCAGAGTCTCAACATCCAGTCTTTTTATTTGAGTCTGCCAACTTGAAATTGCAAACTCCAGGCAGAATAAGGAGACAAGTGGCAGAGGCAGCTGCTTCTGCACTCCAGCTGTTTTAGTCCTGCTCTCACTGCTTTACCCAAGGAAATCAGGGCTTAGATAGATTGGCATGATCTATAGAAGTGGTACTCTTGTGTTTTGTTCTGTTAAGGCACTGGGAAATGTGCATGCGCGTGCACACACAACACACACACACACGCAGGTATTATGGCTTGAACTCAAGGCCTCATGCTTTTGTGCTTGGCTTTTTAACTCCAGACTGGTGCTCTACCACTTGAGCCATGCCTCTATTTCTAGAAATGTACTTTGGAATTATATGTATCTGCTCAAAGTCCTTTCTGTTTCGTCTTCATTTCTCACGCAGAGCACCTATGGTTCTTTTCCTCTCTAAGAAGAGCCCACAGGCCCCCATGTTCCTGCCTGGAAAGACAGGCAGACAGGCTGCACGGCAAAGGACATTTGGAAGCGCATACAAGGTCTTCACTCAGTCACAACATAGCTTCCCAGAGGAAAAGCACAGCCTCCAAAAGGCAGCATTAGCTGTCCCAACTAGCAATTAAAAAAATAAACTGCTGTTTTAGTCATTTGGGTGAGTCACAGCAAAGAATCTCAATATCTTTCCAGAGCGAAGCAGGAGCTCTGGCGTGTGTGTGCGTGTGTGTGGCTGACGGGCACCCCATGCTGCCTGCTCCAGTGCTGTGCTGGCACTCACACAGGGTATGGATTTGGGATAATTAGGAAGCATAAAACCACTTATGCCCAGCTCTGGGAGGCAAAAGCAGATCCATTGTATTGGTTATTCGGATAAGGTTTTACTGTGGCCACTGCCCATTCAGCAATCCAACCTCCCTAAAAGAATGTGGTCACATCCTTTACCTCATGGCACTCCCCTGGATGGCACCTTTGACACATCCCTTCTTCCAGAGAGCTCTGATTCAAGGTTCTCAAACTGGATTTTCTCTTCCTAACAGGTGGATCTGGCGGGGGGGTGGGGGCACCACAAACCCTGAGACTTTCATAAAATACAGGGTGCCACTGGCTCATGCTTAGCTATTCAGAGGCTGAGATCTGATGATCGCAGTTCAATGCCAGCCTGGACAGGAAAGGCTGTGATAATTTTACCCCCAGGTAACCACCAAAAAGACAAAAATGGAGCTGTTGCCAAAATGGTAGAGAAATCACATTGAGAAAAAAAGTTCAGGGGCAGCACACAGGCCCTGAGTTCAAGCCCTAGAAATAGTGAAAATACAAAACCAAGTACATGAAATTTGTCCTTGGTACCTATACCCCAGGGTAATATTCATATTCTACTCTTACTCATGCACCGTAACAAATAAGCCCCAGCTAACAGCACCTATATAATATATGCAGCACAGAACTCACTGACTTTTTATATAAACACAGACCCAGGGCTTAGGTTCAATGTCTAGCACTACCGAAAACCCTCTGCCTCCCCTACTCTATTTACAGGTATACCCATCTGCCAACTAGAAAAAGCAAGAACCAACAAAAGGACCCTGAAAACTCTTACTTCAAAGCTGTCTGTATTACCTGTCCTGGAATAGAAAGCTTTAGAAGTTATTGCTTTAAGGTCAGTAAATGTCCTCCCCTAGAACAACCCCATTAACTAGATACCAAGAAAAACTTGCTCTAAAACACTGGCCCAACCTGAGTATATTCTAAAGAAGAACCACAGATGGAAAAAAAAAAAAGAAAGAAAAATACTAAACAGAGACTATTTTTTTTTAAAGTTTAACAGGGATTATGTCAGATAAAAAGACCATAGATAGAGGTTTTTTTTCTTTTATTTTTCAAAAATTTTAATGTAAAATTGTATTTGTTTACATAAAAATACTTATCTGGGTAGCAACTAGGTATTTCAAGAAAATTCCATGGACACAATTTTATCCATTTCCACAGTGAAGTTAAGGCGTTTGATAAGAGGACTGAGGGTGCCCCTATGTGGTGGCAGAAGGAAGTGCTGCTGGCCAAATAAGAGGCGCCAACAACCAGTCAAGTATTCATTAATTCCCTTTCTTAAAAGACCTCAGACATTCCACAGGCTTTTTCATTTCTTCTACACCTTGCATCTTTAATATTTTTGTCAGAGGCTTGAAGCTGGTGTACTCACGTGATAAGCTTTGATTTCCATCAAGAAAAGAGAGGTTTTATGTTTGCAAAAAACATATACTAAAGCAATCAATATGAACCCTTAAGATTAGCTCAAACTCCTTCACAAAACAACCAGACATGCCAGGACAGGCGGCAAAGCTCTACAGTGGGAACAGTGGGCAAGGATGTGGGGCGAAGGAACCAAACTGATAAAACCAAAGCAGATCCCAAAGAACAAAAGCAGCTTTAGTTCCCTGGTAAACAAGCTCAGCCTCTGTTCCCATTTTAGCTATCAAGACATCAGAAGCCAATGCCAGGGACTAGAATAGAATTTAAGATAATTCCACCAAGATTTAATTTCATACCAATCTACCAAGACCAACATGAAGCTGACCTCGGACACTTAGGGAGACTGTTATCCAACACTGAACATGTGAGTTGGTAACCTATTTGTTTAAATGGTTTCTTCCCCTGCATTGAAGGAATATGCCTTCACAAACATCTCATGACTAGAAAGCCATGCAGAATGCAAACAATCTCTTTAATGTTCTCAGTGTCTCTCATCAGACAGTTTGAGAAATAAACTTTTCTCCTCAGAGAAAGGAAATGACATCCAAAGGTGAAGAAGGCATTCATAGCTCTAGTTTTCCAGACTCTGGACATCATCCTTGTCACATTTCTTTTTTAATTCTAGGATCATTACCTCAACTCCTGCACAAACTTCCACAACATGCCTCCAGCCTGGATCATACAAAGACCTAGACACAATTTCTTGAGTTTCTAGCCACATACACTGTTCTCTGAAAATCCCTACAGATAGGCAAGAAGCCTGATTCTCTGCCTGAGGACCTTCTCATCGGGCAAGCAGTGTAAATACAATACTACTGTTGTAACATACAAAAAAGCACTTACTAAAGGAAGATGTACAATATGAAACCAAATAGATAGTGGAAGTATGGTCAGCTGGCACCACCTGTCTTCTCCAGATCACTGACCCACAGTGGTTGTGATAGAGAAGGCCAGATCAGGAGCGATTTCCCCCAGGGCTGGCATTGGACCCAGGGCTGTATGCATGCTAGTCAAGCCATCTATCACTGACCCACATCTCCAGTGCATTTATGCTAAATCTTTGAAAATCTTTGAGCTTATGATACTCTTCAATAACAATAAGCAAAACAATAAACACTTATTGACTACTTACTGATGGTTGCCATATAACTCAAGGATCCTAAAATGTCATTCAAAAAAAAGCTAGGTCTGGGCCCCATATACAACCCAAACATGAAAAGGGAATAAGTGTGGCAGAACCAAACATTACTAGAGGCAGGGAATCTAAGGCCCTGGGAGGAACCCAAGGCTCTGGGCTGAATATTGACTCTGTGGACCCCTGATGGGTTTCTGCATCCTGTTGAATGGCTGGAATTGAATAATGGTTATTTGAAATGGATTATTGATCCCACTCCCTTGTCATGGGTCTAACTTCTCCCACTCCTCCCTAGAGGAGGTTGTGAACAGACATATGTTCAAGGGGCTTTCAGAAATAATTGCAGGAGGAAGCCAGGTGTGGGGGCTCACACCTGTAAGAGAATCATGCAGTGCTGGCAACTGAGCCCAGGACTTCACATGCACACGGTGAGTATTCAACCACGGAGCTTCAGACTTTGTTCTCTTTCTCATTTCTATCATCAACCATTTACCCACTCAAAGGCAAGAAAATATTTTCCCTAACCCCAAGACCCAAACAGGATTGACAGTTTTCTATTATGAATGTTCATATATTAAAAACAAAACAAGCTCCACTTCACAGGTTGAAACAAAAATCACAAAGCAATACAACTGCCACATCTGGTACTTTCACCAGGGTGGAGATGGGGAAAGGAGCACTGGTAAGTCTCAGTCATGTATCGGAATGTTGCTTACCTAATTCTGCTTCTGAAATGGGCAACATCCAAGCAGCATCAAGCCAGGAGTGCACCGTTTCTTAGGCATTCCCAGATGGGTCCTTCTGCCTGGCCTAACTAATGCCTCTCTCCCTGACTCTCCTGCAACCTACTATGGGACCAACTCCTCTCTGGGGGTCTGGACAGTACTAGCCAATCATATTAACCCAGCTTCAGTCTTGAAGGCCTTCTGGGCCTCAGTCCCACTGGACTGCCTCCAGTCTAGGATGAGTATTCCAACTCTCCTTGCATTCTCGGTAATGTTGACCACTGGCCAGACTAGATGACATAAACAGTCCTTCTGGCCTCAAAAAGAACTAGTCCAAAGCTGAGGTGACCAGCCTGACTGAGCTTGACATCCCTTCTGAGTTTACTGACAGCCTTTTGCTGTTGACAATCACAGTTCTTCCCAAAAGTTATAAAAGCTATGACTTAAGAAGTTGGGAGGGGGTTAAAATGGATGGACTGGTTTCTGCTTTTTAAGATGCTATCATAGTGCTACCCAACAGGTTCCTCCAAAGTAGGCTGTTTCATAAATCTTTCCTCTCTCTCTCTCTCTCTGTGCTGAAGATTGAACTTAGGGCCTCCTGCATCCTAAGAATACACTCTGCCACTCAGTTACACTCCCAGTCGCATAGACACCTCTAACTGTGCAAGAATTTTAGAGTTAACTGGCAACAAGCCTGAAAATTTGGTTACGAATATAGGTACAGAGCTGGTTCATCAAATCTCTGTTCTGGCCCGCAACCCAATGCATTTCAACTAATGTGTCATCTACTTCCTTCTTAACTTTGATCAAACACTTGAACAGGTACGGTCCAGCTGTTCCTTGGAGGTGCTTTGCCTTCTCAACCACGGTGCTTCCCAACTGCTCAGAAGCCTCTTGGTCCTGGGCCCCATTGCTGGAGCCCATGCAGCTTTCCACAGCGGCCATCCCTCCCCTTTCCTCACTCCTTTCATCCTCCATGGCTTCTGGGATTTCCTCTTGGGACAGTGACTCCTGACTTGGGCAGTGGCCATCCACAGTGGCAGATTCGCCTTCAGGCAGAGCAGACCCACAAAGGGCACTCTCCCGGGGGGCCTGGGCCATATCCTGGCTGCTGCCTGACCCTTTAGGGGTGGACTTTTTCTCTTCCAAGGCTTGAATGACGTCCTCAGGGGCTCGAGGAACCTCCCTCAGCTGTCTCACTCGCTCTCTTTTCCTTCTCCTTAAATGAATCCATGAGTTTTCTATGGCTGTCAGGAAAAGGCTCACTTCCTCATTTCCACAGGGAACTCGTTTGTGCTGGACCTAAGTAGAAACAAACAGGATTTTATAGGAAAGCACCTGTCCCTTCTTGTCAAACTCCTTTTAAAAGGAGAGGTTAGGAGCACATCATCATGTGCCTGCACATACCTTCAGGTCAGTGAGAATCTTCTCTATCCAGGTAGTCACAACCACGATGCCCTCCACTGTTTCAGAGCCCAAAGAGGATGCTTTTAGGGCTAATTCTTTCATCATAGACTCCAACACTACAAACGTAATGGGTTTCCTTGGTTTTTCTAACTTTCTTCGTTTACTTGGTGGTGACTGAAAGGAAAAAAGAAGGAACAGAGTAAATATTGAAATCCCATGCACTGTAACTGACTCAAGGAGGGAGGAAAGCTCTACAACTTCAGCTCCCAATCATGAAGCCTTTGTACATGCTATTTTCAGGACTCAGAACAGCTCTGCAAGATTTTGCCATCTTCCCACTTTATAAAAGGAAATACTGACACAGACAGACTGCACCATCATAGCTCAGGTGACACAACTAGTAATGGCCCAGGTGGGCATCAACCCCAAACCCAATTTCTTTCCAACCACACCACCTGGCTAGCAGCACCAACCTCTTCTAAAGGCTAAATAGACTTCTATGTCTGCTGTGCTGAAGCAGGCCTGTCCTTCAACTCAAGCACCTGGATTGCTATGTCCTTTTCCATTTAAAAACAATATAAAACAAACAAACCTGCACAGTGTAAAATCCCCAACTTGCTGGGGCTTGACCTACAGCAGCTTGTGTGATTACATGCTAAGAATGAATAGGGATACTAATACAACATGGGTGGAAAAGCAGGGCTGCAGTCTCCACCTCCCCGGCTGGGTCAGGCCAAGCTCTGGGCTGGCTGACACCATCTCTCAACTGGGCTCTGGGACACCAGCACTGAGCACTGCGTGGGAAAGCTTGGGCCAGGAAACTCCACCACCCTTCTATCTCAGGGCTGGAAGGTAAATCACATCCTACCCACTAGAGGGACTCAAGTTCCATTTTAAAACCAAATGATCCTTTTGTAGTACAAGTTTACTTTTTCAGAGCTACAGCTGTGGCTCAAGTTGTAGAATGGGTGCTTATTAGCAAGTGTAAGGCTCTGAGTTCAAATCTTAGCATCACCAAATAGACAGGAAGATAGGAAGATAGGTAGACAGACAGACAGACAGACAGACAGACAGACAGAGGCTGGGAACATGACTTAGTGGTAAAATGTTGTTTAGCATGCATGAAGCTCCTGGGTTTGATTCCTTAGTATCACATAAACAGAAAAAGCTGGAAGTGGCACTGTGGCTCAAGTGGTAGAGTGCTAAGCTAGCCTTGAACAAAAGCAGCTCAGGGACAGTGCCCAGGCCCTGAGTTCAA
>NW_012267247.1:7893418-7922654 GCF_000151885.1 Dipodomys ordii
GCTAGCCTTGAGCTGAAGAGCTGAGGGACAGCGCCCAGGCCTAGAGTTCAGGCCCCATGACCAGACCCCAAAATAAATAAATAAATTGATAAAAGATTAAGTATGGCTTAGCACCCAGTCTTCCAGTGGTAGGGCCACAATAGTATAAAGATCAGGTCTTAAAAAATTGTTTTGTTTTTTTTTGGTTGGTCGTGGGGCTTGAACTCTGGGCTTGGGCACTGTCCCTCAGCTCTTCAGCTCAAGGTGAGCACTCTACCACTTGAGCCTCAGCGCCACTTCCGGTTTTCGGAGTGATTTATTGGAGATAAGAGTTTCTTGGACTTTCTTGCCCGGGCTGACTTTGAACTAGGATCCTCAGATCTCAGCCTCCTAAGTAGCTAGGATTACAGGCGTGAGCCACCAGCACCCGGCAAAAAATTGAACCTAAGTTACTGCAAATTCTAAAACTTCTCATTATCAGTGTGAAAGCATCATAAATGATTTAACTTCCAGACTATTAGAGATTAAAAAGCATAAACCTATCCATTATTTTTAAATAAAGCTGATGGGATATAAGCCATAATTATTTGATTCTACCTTCCATTTAAATTCTATTTGTAGAACTTCCTTTGACATATTTTTTTAACCTTTATTAAAAGAAAAAAATTGGTTTAAAGTAAATCCCACAGGTCTCTGGTATTAGGTCAATTTTACCCCCTGCTACAAACAGTAGTAAAAAGCGAGCTTTCTCCAACTGACCTGATCTTACTTTGCTAATGTAATTTTTTATTTTTTGGTCATGGGGCTTAAACTCTGGGCCTGGGCCCGGTCTCTGAGCTCTTCAGCTCAAGGAGAATGCTCTACCACTTGAGCCACAGCACCACTTCTGGCTAATTGGAGTCTCACTGATTTTCCTACCTGGGCTGGCTCTGAACCGTGATCCTCAGATCTCAGCCTCCTGAGTAGCTAAGATTACAGGCCTGAGCTACCAGCACCTGGCTGCTAATGTAATCTTAAGCCACAAAATTTTTATATTCAAACTGTCATAATCAAGTATAGGAGGCAAGGTATAGATAAATAAGCTTTACAAAAAAAAAAAAAACTCGAAACATCCAATCATTCACAATAGCCAATCAATCCAGTTTACTACAATGGACAGGAAGGCAAATCTGTAACCGACCTCACATTCACAGAGGCACTACAGACATCAAAGGAAAAGGAGTGAACCTGGGGCAGAGGAGCCAAATATCCCCAGGGCATACAGCTTTTATAGCTTTTCAATTGCAAGTGGTCAGTGAGTAATAATGTATCACCAGGGGAGGAACTTTGCTATTTTGTTCCAAACACATAAAACTGGACTAGGGGCATGGCTCAATTGGTAAGAGCAGTTGCTGAGTTCAATCCCTACTACTGGGAAAAAAACAAACAATATAAATTGGGCAAAAATAGTTGTGAATATTTAAATATGCTTTCCCTAGTTACCTAATAGCACAGTTGTCTGTAATTTTTTTTAATCCTTGCTTTGATTTCTTTTTTTTTTTGTCTTTTCTTTTTTGGTACTGGGGATCGAACCCAGGACGTTGCGCTTGCTAGGCAAGCGCTTTGCCACTGAGCTACATCCCAGACCCCTTGCTTTGATTTCTAGATCTCTGTACTGTCATTAGTCCAGAGACTCTGGGATAAGGAACATGAATCAGTGGAGGCCTGCCACATTGCCTAAGCCAGGCTCTTCACTGTGGCAGATGCAAAGGCACACAATCAAGCCACAGGCTCTGTGAAACACATTCTCCCTGGGATCTACAGGGAAAGAACCATTTTCTAGACAGCTACTAAGCTTCCTTGTTCTGGCAAAGAAGCTTCTAGTCTGGCCTCAAGGTATAAAGGGTACTCTTAGCACTGGAAGAGCTCTGCCACCCTGTGAACTGCTTACCTAGGTTCTTCAGAAACCAGCAGAATGCCTGTAAGACGCTGATCAGCAAAAGCCACCAGTACTTGGTGAAACAGCACAGGCACCAATGCTGTCACATGGCCAGGATACAGAAGTGGTGGTCATGGGGAATCTCTCTGTACAACAGTATACCAGCTCTGCTGCCATACACTGGATTAACAGCCTAGTTGACATTTTTTAATCTTAATTTAAAATGTCCTGAACTCATCCCCCAAATATGTAAAAAAAAAAAAAACAGTAAAAAAAATTAAACAATGGGAAGAAAATTTTATGCAAAATGTTACCCATTAAAAAGAAAGGATTGGGGGCTGGGAAAATGGCTCAGTGGTAGAGTGCTTGTCTGGCATGCAGAAGGCCCTGGGTTCGATTATTCAGCACCACATAAGCAGAAAAAGATGGAAGTGGCGCTGTGGCTCAAGTGGTAGAGCGCTAGCCTTGAGCTAAAGAGCTGAGGGACAGCGCCCAGGCCCCACAAGTGCAAAAAAAAAAAAAAGGATTACATACATGTATTTCCTTATATTAAAAAAAAAAAAGCACAAGGGAAGGGTGGCACTGTCCCAAAAGAAATGTACTCGTTGGCTGGGAATGTGGCTTAATGCTTGCCTAGCATGCATGAAGCCCTGGGTTTGATTTCTCAGTACCACATAAACAGAAAAAGCCAGAAGTGGCACTGTGGCTCAAGTGGTAGAGTGCTAGCCTTGAGCAAAAGAAGCTCAGGGACAGTGCCCAGGCCCTGAGTTCAAGCCCCATGACTGACAAAAACAAACAGAAAAAGGGTAAGTGAAAGATGAGGGTGAGAAGGACAAAACAAAGACTTCTAACTATGTATATGAATTTTTAGATTTTGGTTTTGAAACCACGTAATTATCTTTTAGAATTCCAAAACTGAGTAACAACAACAACAACAAAAAATGCCCCCAATCCCAGCGTTTGGGAGGCTGAGGGAGGATTCTGAGTTCCAGGGAAGTCTAGGCTACACAATAAGACCCTATCTCAAAAAACAAACAAGTTCTAACCATTAAACAGCCTACCCTACTAGCACTTCCTGTAGTGACAGGGTGCTCCTTATCTGCTCTGGCTGGAAGGGTGGCTTCTAGCCCATGTGGCAATGAAGCATATAAAGTAGCGAATGAGGCAGAGACCGAAGAAAGCCATCATATTGGACAGCACAGACATATATTAGAGGCTATGGAAGCAATCATATAAGAAAGAGAATTTGCCAATATATGGTCCTTCTTGGGAGAAGAACAGTATGAAGAGGCCGAGATGGGACACAGCTGCTTTTCTCATAAAATTTCCTCTATATGTTGTATAACTTTCTCTCTCTATATATTACTTAGATAGAAATTGTGTGTGTGTGTGTGTGTGTACACGTACCAGACCTGGGGCTTGAAATCAGGGCTCAGACACTGTAGCTGAGCTGGCTTTGAACCTTGATCCTTAGATCTCGGCCTCCTGAGTAACTAGGATTATAGGCGTGAGCCACCCGTGCCCAGCCTGACTTTGAACTCACTGTGTAGCTCAGGCTGGCCTTGGACTCATCATCTTCCTGCCTCAATTTTCTAAGTGTTGGGATTACAAGTATCTGTCATCATGCCCAGCCTTCAATTCTGTGTTGTCTTAACCATTCAGCCATAGATATTTATTTCTTTTTCTGGATTTATTGTATCTATCTTTTAGTCATCTGTACTTTGCACAAACTTCCTTTATTTTGGCACTTCATTCAATTCTGACATGATGGATAACACTAAAATTGTACTGTATGGCATGAACAAAGGCCTTTTTGTGTGGCCAGTTTCTGTTTAGCTTTACATTGAGCAGATTTTTTAGTTCTGTAAGCTTCAGTTTCTTTATCTGTAAAATGAGGAGTAATAATGTACTTAAAGGCATATACATACATACATACATACACAAACGCATGTATGCACATAGGGCTGTGATTGAAGCCAGGGCCTTGTGCATGCTACGCAGGCTACATAGTACACAGGAAGCAGCTGTAGAGGAACAGAAAGGGAGAAAGGGAAAGAAAAGGAGAAGAAAGGGAGAAGAAAGAAAGACAGACAGACAGACAGAAAGAAAGAAAGAAAGAAAGAAAGAGAGGGAGGGAGGGAGGGAGAGAGAGAGCAAGAGAGCAAGAGAGAGAGAGAAAGGAAGGAAGGAAGGAAGGAAGGAGGGAGGGAAGGAGGGAGGGAGGGAGGAAGAGAGAAAGAAAAAGGGAGAAAGAAAGGGAGAAAGAAAGAGGGAAAGAGAAAGAGGAAGGAAGGAAGGAGAAAGGAATTAAGCTGGGTTCTGTGGAGAGAGTGAAGGAGCAGACAGAATAGGGAAATAGTTGAGTCAGATCTAATTCTGGCATCATGAGAGTGTATGAAAGTGTAGTCAGGAAAACAAGGTGATTAGGATGGGGGGATATGGAAGACGAACGGACTCCAGTTTATGAACAGAATGGTGGACTTGGGATGAACTCAAAGGACTCCTAGAGGATAAGACTGTGGTTCCTACACTAGACCATCAAAGTCTGCATGACCAGGCTGTCATAGCCAGACTGGGGGAAAGGCAGAAGGTCAGGGTAACTAGGACTTACCAGGATTCAAACCTGACTTTTGGAGCCTCCAATGTCCTCATCCATAAAGTGGGACTAATAGGCTAATACCATCTACTTCACTCCACCACTGTCAGGTGGAAGTGAAGGAGATAGTATGTATGAAGCATTCAAATAACAACAGAGAATACATCTAGCATTTCAAATCTCCTAAACCTACTGATGCTCTGCTTCACCTATTGTTCAACACAGGTCCTATGACGTCATCCCTTTAAACATGCAAACATTCACTGAGCACCAACTACATACAAACAGGCACTGACAAACATCTCTAACCAGCTAAGTCCCAATCACTTCCTTGGCTCAGCTCTCAATTACTCATCCCTACCATTTATTTTAGAACTTGTTCATATAAATTTTCCTATCATTTCATGTTCACTGGTTTTTCCTCATAAAACTAATCATTGCAAGGAACTGAAAGAGGTCTTTTTTTTATTACCATAGTGAGGATCACATATAATACAAAAAATAACTAAGAAAAGAGTCTTTAGCTTTGATTTTGCTCAAACCTCAGCTTTTTAATCATTACATCTGTCTGTGTATTTAAGTGGTTCCAAATTATGATTCTCAGATCTCAGCCTCCTGAGTAACTAGGAATATAGTTTTAAACCACTGGTACCTAGCTCTTCACATCTGTTTTGTAACCTAATGTGCAGTTTGGTATCCAAACTATTTTTTTATTGTGTGTGATCACTAGATCAAGACCAAGACTTCATGTATGCCAAGCAAATACCCTACCACTGAGCCATTTACTCCAATTCCTAAACCATTTCTTGTTTTGAGTTTTTTTTTGTTGTTTACTTGCTTGTTTGTGGAACTAGGAATTGAACTCAGGGCCCTGTGGTTGCTAGGCCATCACTTTTTTTTTTTTGGTCAGTCGTGGGGCTTGAACTCTGGGCCTGGACACTCAAGGCGAGTACTCTACCACTCTACCACTTGAGCCACAGCACCACTTCCAGTTTACTGGTGGTTAATTAGACACAAGGGGCTCACAGACTTTCCTGCCTGGACTGGCTTTGAACCACGATCCTCAGATCTCAGCCTTCTGAATAGCTAAGATTACATGCATAAGCCACCAGCGTCTGGCTTAGGCCATCATTTTTAAACCTTTTTTTTTTATGGGGGGAGGGCAGAGAGGGGGAGCAAGGAGGAGGGAAGGTTATGTGCTGGTACTGGGGCTTCTACTCAGAGCTTGTGTTCTACCACTTGAGTCATAGCTCTATTTCTAGTTTTTTTTTGTGTGATTAATTGGAGATAAAGAGTATTATGGGCTTTCCTGCCCAGGCTGGCTTCGAGCTGGAATCCTCAAGTCTCAGCCTCCTGAGTAGCCCTCAGCCCAAACCATTTCTCAACAAAACCTTTTCAATAAATAAAATCAGCATCTGAAATTGATAAAAGCAGATAAACTCTGATTAAAAAAACAAACCCAGGGCTGGGAAGGTGGCTCAGTGGTAGAGTGCTTGTCTTGCATGCATGAGGCCCTGGGTTCGATTCTTCAGCACCACATAGGCAGAAAAAAGCCGGAAGTGGCGCTGTGGCTCAAGTGGTAGAGGGCTAGCCTTGAGCTGAAGAGCTGAGGGACAGTGCCCAGGCCCAGAATTCAGGCCCACAACCGACAAAAAAAAATAAATAAAAATCCAAAGAATGAATCTGATGTGTACTTCTGTGGTACTGGCTTGAAAATGTATAGAGCACTACCAAGAGACCCCAGTTCTGACACTCACATGTTTACCTAACTTGCCTCCTCCCTCCATCTGGTCACTAAAAAGCCTGGTTATTACTCCCTACACAGGAAAATCTAAGCCTTAAGGGGAAGATTTTGAACACACAATAATTCTTTTAAAACTTGAGTTCCTGGGTAATGCTCACTCCAGGAGTACAAAATTAATAGAACTATTCCTCGGCCTTTAGCAAGTGTCTAAATTCCTTAAAGCAAACCAAGGCAAAGCTAAAATATTGCCTTGGGCAATTAGAGAACAGGACAAAGAAGCTTTTTGAGAGAGAATCTTGATAGAACACTATAAAGAACAGTCCTTACATTCAGCATCCATCAGAATGATGGCACAAAAATTCCATCAACACTAGGATCTGTCTTTTTGTTGCTAAAATAAATCCAGACAACAGCAATGGGCTTAGTGCAAGCACTCAAATCACCAGTGAATTAGAATTGTTCAGCATCAACAGAAAACAGTCAGTAGGCCTGAGATAAATGAAAATACAAGTTGCCATAGTAACTTGCACATCTAACCTAAAATGGCAGAGGTGGGGGTGGGGAAGTAGGTCAATATTTCTGCTTAACTAGCTCTATTCCTTATCTCCTGGTGTAAAATAGTGCCTTCCTCCTTCCCAATCTCCAAAAAGCGTGGGAAAGTCAGGTGAGCTTAAAAAAAAAAAATCAGACAAGGTTTAAGGGAAGGGAAAAAGAACGAGAAGAAAACCAAACCAAAATCTCACAAGTAACCTAGAACTACCCCAGGGAAAGTAGTCACTGATCAAGGGCACCAGTGCTAAGAAACTGTTGCTGGGTTACTACAAATCAGAAATTGCCATTTTCCCTTAGCAGTTTAAGTGCATCTAATGGAGCACTTGGGAATGCATTATTAACAGCTTGGGGGTAGCAGCAGTGGAAGGGAGGGGGGAATACTCCAGCAGCAAGAGAGGAATCTGAGGCCTTAGCTAGAGGTATTTTTGCTGGCTGCAAACTACAGGCTGCCCTAAAAGCAGAAGGGAGACTCAAGGGTTCCTTTTCAAAACAAGATTAACATAGAAACATAGCCTGGCCATGTGCCAGTGGCTCACACCTGTAATCCTAGATACTCAAGAGGCTGAGATCTGAGGATCACAGTTCAAAGTTGGCCCAGGCAGAAAAAAGCATGAGATTTTTTTTTTATGTAAAGATACTGTACAGAAGGGTTGTAGTTATATGAGTAAGGTACCCCCTTCTTTTGTTTTTCCCCTACTACCCCTTTCTTTTCTACCTCCCCAACTCCCCCCCCCCACCATGAGATTCTTATCTCCAATTAACCAACAGAAAACCAGAAGTACCACTGTGGCTCAAAGTGATAGAGCACTAGCCTTGAGAGAAAAGGCTCAGGGACAGAGCCCTGGCCCTAAGTTCAAGCCCCACAACTGAACAAAAAAAGAAACATAGTCTTAACACTTGGATCCATGATGATAACTAACCCAAGAGGGCAAAGGAGACTAGACTGTGGGCTGATACAGACTACCAGAGCCATTATCAGCTCTTCCAGATGCAGGCTAAACAAAAAACATTCAGAACCTGGTGTGGCCCCATGTTCCTATAGCTGTTCATGTTGGCACAGGACTAAGTTAGGGCATTGCTGAAGATTTTATCCACCTACTGTGAAAGCCCTGGTATTCTAGGAAACAACGGAAAGTGTAATAGATAAAGGGGGACAGAAAAGTAGAGGCATCTTTTAATCATTGACCTTTCTTTCTTGTGTGTATTGTACAAGACAACGACTTGTTATTTACATAGCTCCAGCTAGCCTTGAACTTACTATGTAGCTCCAGGCAGACTTTAAACTTTCTTCCCTCCAACCCAAGTGCTAGTTTCCTTAAGTGCTATGAATACAAACATGCACCATCATGCCTAGCACCAATGAATGACACCTACTGCACCATCGAAGAGAATCAAGTTTTCATAAAAAGGCCATTCAAACTTGGGAGAGGGGGGCTGGGAAGGTGGCTCAGTGCATGCATGAGGCCCTGAGTTCGATTCCTCAGCACCACATACGCAGAAAAGCTGTAAGTGGCGCTGTGGCTCAAATGGTAGAGAGCTAGCCTTGAGCTGAAGAGCTGAGGGACAGCGCCCAGGCCCAAAGTTCAGGCCCTATGACCAACCAAAAAAAACCCCAAAATCTTGGGAGAGGGTCTGACTGTGATTCAGCAGTACATCAGGCTGCAGAGTGAAGGATGGGCTTGGGCTCATCTGGGTCTGAGCAGATGTCTCCAGAAACATGGTAGTACCAAAAACATGGTGAGTTCCACATACCTCTACTCCTCTGTCCTATGAGAGTAGGGGGAGAGACTCAGAAACATGACATCATCAAGATGGATTTAGGGACCAAAAAATTGGGCTAAGATCTTAGAAGAAGAGTCCCCAGCTCAATCCTAATGTTCAGACTAGGGACAGAAGCATGCAGGAGCAGATACAGGCCTTCATATACATACCATGGGAAGAAGGACTCACTGACTGATTGTGCACAAGCTTAAGGTGGGTGGCCATAGCTACACAAGTCTACTTTAAGGGGGAAGAGAGAGAATAAACACATGCTGTTCCATCACCGCCTCCCAGGGCAGCCCAGAAAACCACCCAGGTGGCCAGCTAAGAAGCCATGAGACAATTCTTACAAGGCAGGGTCTCATTATATAGCCAAGCTGGCCTCAAACTCTCAATCCTCTGCCACCATGCCTATCTCTCTATCTCTCTGTCTCTCTGTCTCTCTGTCTCTCTCTCTCTCTCTCTCTATCTATCTATCTATCTATTTGCACTAGTCATGGGGCTTGAACTCTGGGCCTGGGCGCTGTCCCTGAGCTCTTCAGCTCAAGGTGAGTGCTCTACCACTCGAGCCACAGTTCCACTTCCAGTTTTTTAGTGGTTAACTGGAGATAAAGAGTCTCAAAGACGGGCTGGGAAGTTGGCTCAGTGGTAGAGCGCTTGCCTTGCATGCATGATGCCCTGGGTTCGATTCCTCAGCACCACATAAGCAAAAAGAAAAAAGCCAGAAGTGGCACTGTGGCTCAAGTGGTAGAGCCCTAGCCTTGAGCTGGAGAGCTGAGGGACAGCGCCCAGGCCCAGAGTTGAGGCCCCATGACCAGACCAAAAAAAAGAAAAAAAAAAAAAAAAGAATGGTAATGCCAAACAAAGCCTTACCCCTTGGATGCGAAGCTCTTTCTTTAGTGGAGCCAGGCTGCATTTCTTCCCCAGCATACAGCTATACCATCTAAGAAAAAAAATCAGCCAGTTTGTGGTGACACTTCTGAACTAAGCATTATCCAACGGAATAAGATGAAAATAGTATCGGGGGCCAATAACAAGGAATGCAGATAATATGCTTAATGTGTTGCCCAAAGCAACATGAAGAACATCAACCCTCTGCACTACATTGAGGCTTTAAGTGTCTAAAAAGAGATTGAAGAAGATGTATCTGTCACACTCAAAATAAAGGCCACTTGGCCTTAGGGCAGAAATTAATCAATAAATTTTAAAAATGCATATAAACAACCCCTACCCCATAATAAGAGAACCTATTAAGTCCTGCCTGATCACCTATTAGCCCAGATCTGCAGAATTTAAGGTTCATTAGTACATTACATCTGAAACAGATTATGGAATCAATCTGTTTTATATAAACACTAATCCAAAAATGGAGTGGGAGATGTTGGGGAAACTGGTTGCAAGGTAAAGAGATAAGAGAATTTATTTCTTCTGATTATTCAAAAAGTTTTGCAAAATATAAAATCTAAGTATCACTTTAGCCCATAAAGTATTAGTTCTACAGGAATTGTTCTTCAATTAGAGACTGAACAAAATATATAGAAACTGTTTTTCAGATACTGGACAACTGCTAGCACATTTACAACCCCAGAAAAAGAAACCAACCAGGGTAGTCCTATAGGGGCCAGTACTTGCTGCTTAAAGTAAAGCATTAGCTGAGGTGTAAGGAAAGTTAACCAAACAGAATAGCAGTCCTGATGAGCCTGGTGGGCTGACATGGGAACTCAGGAGAGTCAGTTGATTTGAGGTGCAAAGCAAATGAACAAGAGCTAATTAAATCCAACTAAGAAGAAAGGAAATAATAAAGATTAGAACAGAAACAATGAAGGGGAAAACACAAAGAAAATGGAGAACAATGAAAATTACAAGTTTAGTGAAAACCCAAAAATCCTTTAGGTCAAGGAAAAATGAAGATTTAATTATGAGTATCAAAAAGGGAAAACTGGCAAGGTATCAGCAGCTCACAAAACTCAGGACACATTGGAAATTTATTATTTAAGTCTCCTAAAAACAAACAAGAGCTCAAGAAGATTGTAGCTGAAAAGAGCCATCTACAGTTCATTTTCTAGATGGCTCCATTTCTTTCAAATGCCAGAAGTTGGAGACATGGCTCAAATGGTACACCACCAGCTAAGCAAGCAAGGTGAACAAGCATGAGGTCCTGAGTTCAAACACCAGTACCACCTTCAAAACTCCAGTACTACCAACCTCCCATCCACACCAGGCAAAAAAACTCCCAAAAAACCTTTATTAAGGGTTGAAAGTGTGGCTCAAATAGTATCAGTTGATGCAAAGAAGGCCCTGAGTTTAAATCCTTGGGGGGTGAAGGGGGGGGAGTGCGTGTGAGTGTGTGTGTTAGTAAGTAGAAAGCCAGGAGCAATAGTTCATGACTATTTCTAGCTATTCAGGAGGTTGAGATCAGGAGGATCTCAGATTGAGTCCAGCCTGGACAAAAAGTTTGTTAAGACTCCATTTCAACCAAAGTTAATATTATGCAAAGTAGTGCTATACCTGCCATCCAGCTTATATAGGAAGTATATAAATAGGAGGATCATGGTACAGGCTAGCCTAGGCATTAAGTGTAAGATTCTATTAAAAAACAATCAAGCTTGGACTGGGAAGGTGGCTCAGTGGTAGAGTGTTTGCCTTGTATTCATGAGGCCCTGGGTTTGATTCCTCAGCACCACATAAGCAGAAGAAGCTGGAAGTGGGGCTGACTCTCAAGTGATAGAGTGCTAGCCTTCAGCTGAGAGCTGAGGAACAACAGCCAGGCCCAGAGTTCAGGCCCCACGATAAGGAGAAAAAAAAAAAAAAGAAATCAATTAAAGCAAAAATATCTTAACTTTTGGCATCAGTAATATGGAACTTTTCTAAGGGACAAATCACAATAGTCAAGCTGCTTTCCACAAACATTTGAATAAACTCAGTGATACACTGGGCTGGCTTTGAACTGTAATCCTCAGATCTGAGCCTCCTGAGTTGCCAGGATTACAGGCATGAGATCAGTGCCTCACTAAGTAGCCCGGGCTGGCCTCAGTGAGAGTTAGGTGTGTGAGAGTGTGCTTAAAATAAGCAGCTTTAGATACTTATAGGGAAAAAAAAATCTTCCCTCTCCAGCAATGTGCATCTGGGCATACAGACAGAAGAACTGATGGCTCAAAAACTGCCAGTCTTGAGACCCCCTATTTATATACCCATGCTCCTGCGATTCAGTCACAAGAGTCAAATGGCAAGAGCAACAAGAATCCAACAATGGACAAAGAAAATATGGTTTACATGCACAGAAAAATTTATATTATATCTTTAAAAAGGAAATTCTGAGACATGCTATGTCATTGGCTGAAGCTTGAAAACTATACTAAGTGAAGTCAGGCACTGAATGATTCTTGTTTTGCCAGTCCTAGGTGCTGTTCCTGAGCTCCTTTTGCTCAAGGCTTGTGCTCTATCACTTGAACTTCCAGATTTTTCTGTGCTTAACTGAAGATAAGAGTCTCACAGGGGCTGGGAATGTGGTAGAGTGCTTGCCCAGCATATATGAAGCCCTGGGTTCGATTCCTTAGTACCACATAAGCAGTGGCTCAAGTGGTAGAGTGCTAGCCTTGAGCCAAAGAAGCTCAGGGACAGTGCCCAGGCCCTGAGTTCAAGCCCCAGAACTGGCAAAAAAAAAAATCTCACAGACTGTCCTGCCTGGACTGGCTTGGAACCCCAATCCTCAGATCTCAGCCTCCAGAGCAGCTAGGATTACAGGCAAAGGCCCCTAAGGAAGTCAAATCCATAGAGAAGAAAGTAGAATGTGGGGCCAGTGGCTGGGAGGAGGGAAGGAACAGAATAGAGTCAGAGCTTTAGAAAATGAAGAGTTCTGGGACTGGTTGTGCAACAATGTGAGCGTACTTCACACTACTAAACTATATACCAATAAAACTATGGGACAGGATAGGTAGGGTGCTTGCCTAGCATATATGAGGTCCTGGGCTACATCTTTAGCACCACAAAACACAATAACTATTAAGACAGTAGTAAATGTAGTCAGGCACCAGTGGCTCACACCTGGCAGAGAAGTCCATGAGACTCTCATCTCTAATAAACTACTCAGAAAAAGCCAGAAGTGGTGTTGTGGCTCAACAAGTCGAGCACAAAGAGGCTCAGGGACAGAACCCAGTCCCCGGGTGTTCAAGCTCCACAACCAACCAAAAAAAAAAAGGGGGGGGGATGATAATGTTATGTGTATTTCATACACACATACACACTCTCCTCTCTCTCTCTCCCCCAAAAGCTGAATTCTAGGGTTAAAAACTCTTTCTGCGTTGAACTACATTATCCATCAAGTTGACAATGTGTCAGGGTACAAAGTCAAGAGAGACAGCAGCCCTTTTTCAGTACCTTATGCTGCTTGATGACAGGTGTGTTGTCCTAAATAATTAGCTTTTGAAAAAGAATAGCTTTAATTCTCTTTGGGCACTGGTTAGTGATCTATGTTTCCCTTCATTAGGTTCTTGACAGCTCTTTGTCCTCACATCTGTCACTGTTTGGAAGATTGATTCCAAGAACATAAATTGCTTCAAGGACTAGGCAACAAATTTATTCTGGTTCACAGGACAGATTTGAATCCATCTGTTTTCTCATCAAAAGCCATATTTAAACAGTTTTGTTCCATCACAGGACCATATTAATGGGAGCAATACAATCATATGGTATTTTCCTCCTTTTTATCTGTGGCGTACAGATGACTAGGGAAACACACATCAATTAGAGAGCATTATCAAAAGCAGGGCCAGGCAATGGTGAATCATGCCTGCAATCCTAGACACTCATGAGGCTGAGATCTGGAGGTCTGAAGCTCAAGGCCAGCCTGGGCATCTCCAAACTAACCTGTAAGTGGGGCTGATGGTTTAAATAGTAGAGCACCAGCAAAGCAAGAACACTGAGCAATTGGTGAGGCCCTCTTTTCAAACCCAGGTACCACCAAAACAAAAAACCAAAACAACAATAATAACAAAAAACAAACAAGAAAAAGTGTCTCGGCCTAATGTAGGGTTCACTACCTTTTCATTCTTATCTCTTTTTTCCTTTTTTCTTTTTTTGGTGCTGGTGCTAGAGCTTGACCTCACGGCCTGAGTGCTGTCCTTGAGGTTTTTTCACTTAAGGCTTTCAATCTACTACTTGAGCCCCAGCTCTACTTCTGCCTTTTTTGTGGGTAATGGGAGATAAGCGTATCATAGGAGGTGGAGCTGTGGCTCAAAGTGGTAGAACACTAGCCTTGATCAAAAGAGCTCAGGGACAATGCCCAGGCCCTGAGTTCCAGTCCCATGACAAAAAAGTCTCATGGACTACCCATGGCTTCAAACACTGATCCTTAAATCTCAGCCTCCTGAGTAGCTAGGATTATAAGCATGAGCCACTGGTGCCAGTTGTTTATTCTCTAGACTTTAGGACTACTTTTCCTCTGGGTGGCTTGGTTTCTTTCTTTCTTTTTTTTTTGGTCCAGTCATGGGGCCTGAACTCTGGGCCTGGGCGCTGTCCCTCAGCTCTTCAGCTCAAGGCTAGCGCTCTACCACTTGAGCCACAGCGCCACTTCTGGCTTTTTTCTTTTTGCTTATGTGGTGCTGAGGAATCGAACCCAGGGCCTCAGGCATGCAAGGCAAGCGCTCTACCACTGAGTCACCTTCCCAGCCCCGCTTGGTTTCTTTAGGAATTATACAAAGACAAATATTCTGACTCTAACAGCCAACTTACCTTAATCGTTTTTTAAGTTGTAAACTGTCATGGATGATCCTTTTAACAAACTCTAATTCACCTCCTTCTGCCATGATCTCTGTGATTCCTCCTGTATTGACAGAACTAGGTGGAGGCCTTCGAGGATTTCTAGAGTTTACCCCCTGAACAACAACAAAGTCATGGTGAAAATGTTTACATCTCTTAAGATGCAAGTCTCTGTATCATCTAGCTGTAGTAGCAAAGCTTAAATCTACTTTTATTTTCTAAACATTACACTAGTCTTAAGATTTAAAAATCATAGCCAGTACAATGTTATACTTTAAACAAATGCATTCATGCAAATATTCCTCCCTAGAGACTTTACCTTTCATCTTTGTGATTAAATATAAAAAATTTTACCTTTTTATATTAGCCCAATCTGTTGCTTTTCCTCTATGCTTTCTGTCTTGATACCATGGCACAGGAAATCTACCCAAAGATTAAATCAATATTTACTTATGTTTTCTTCTAGTATTTTTTGGTTTTTAAATACTTAAGTATTTAACCCATCCTTATTTCATATCATATGTAAAAAATGAACTCGGGGCTGGGAAGGTGGCTCAGTGGTAGAGTGCTTGCCTTGCATGCCTGAGGCCCTGGGTTCCATTCCTCAGTACCACATAAGAAGAAAGAAAAAAGCCGGAAGTGGCACTGTGGCTCAAGTGGTAGAGCACTAGCCTTGAGCTGAAGAGCTGAGGGACAGCGCCCAGGCCCAGAGTTCAGGTCCCACAACCAGACCCCCCCCCAAAAAAAAAGAAAAAGAAAAAAAAAATGAACTCAAAATCGATCTACAACCTAAGTGTAAGAGCTATAACTTTAAAACCCAGAAGAAAACATAGAAGTAAATCTGCATTAATTTGGATTAGCCAGTGGTTTCTTAGATACAATACAAAGAGCACAAGAACAACTAAAAAGGGGCTGGGAAGTTGGCTCAGTGGTAGAACGCTTGCCTTGCATGCAAGAGGCTCTGGGTTCGATTCCTCACCACCACATAAGCAAAAAGAAAAAAGCCGGAAGTGGTGCTGTGGCTCAAGTGGTGGAGCTCTAGACTTGAGCTGAAGAGCTGAGGGACAGCACCCAGGCCCAAAGTTCAGGCCCCATGACCGGACCCAAAAAAAAATAAAAAATAATAATAAAAAAAAAGAACAACTAAAAAGAAAGATAAAATTGGACTTGATCAAAATCAAAAGCCTCTGCATTGTAAAGGACAATATCAAGAAAGCCAGATGCTGATGGCTTTCACCTGTAATCCTAGCTACTCAGAAGGCTGAGATCTAAAGATGGTGGTTCAAAGCCAGGTTGGGCAGAAAAGTCTGTGAGACTCTTATCTCCAATTAGCCACCAGAAAATCAGAAGTGGAGTTGTGGCTCAAGTGGTAGTGCTAGCCTAAAGCAAAAATTCTCAAAAGGCAGCCTCCACATCCCAAGTTCTAAGCTCTAGAGCCTGCACTAAAACAAACAAAGCCAGGTTCTTGCTGGTAATCTTGCTATTCAGCAGACAGAGATCCAAAAGATCACAGTTTGAAGCCAGGGCAGGCAAAAAGTTCACAAGACCCAGTCTACCATAAAAGTTGTCATCCCAAGCCAGGTGCTGGTGGCTCATGCCTGTAATCCTAGCTATTCAGGAAGCTGAGATCTGAGGATCACAGTTCAAAGCCAGCCAGGGCAGGAAAGTCCATGAGACTCTTATCTCCAATAAACTACTAGAAAACCAGAAGTGGCGCTGTTGCTCAAGCAGTAGAGCGCTTGCCTTGACCTGAAGAGCACAGGGACAGCCCAGAGTTCAAGCCCCACAACCAAAAAAAAAAAAAAAGTTGCCATCCTGTCTATGAGGGAAACATGAAGGAGGAGGCAGTCCAGGGCAGCCAAGGCAAGAAAATAATCAGAGCAAAAAGGGCTAGAGGCATGGTTCAATAGGTAGAATGTTTGACTAGTAAGTGAAAAGACTTGAGTTCAAACCTTAGTATCATTATTTTAAAAAGTGAAAAGACAACCCAGAGAATGAGAAAAATGTTCAGAAATTATTATCTAATAAAGAACTTGCATCTAGGATATATAAGGAAACCTTCCAACTTAATAAGCAAAATAACCCAATTTAAAAATGGACAAGAAGGCTGGGAAGGTGGCTCAGTAGTAGAGTACTTGCCTTGCATGCAAGATGCCCTGGGTTAGGTTCCTCAGGACCACATAAGCAGAAAAAGTCGCAAGTGGCACTATGGCTTAAGTGGTAGAGCGCTAGCCCTGAGCTGAAGAGCGAGGGACAGCGCCCAGGCCCAGAGTTCAGGCCCCATGACCGACCAAAAAAAAAGACAAGAAGAGTGGAGAACTTAGAATATTAAAAAAGAAAAAGAAAAAAACAACAAAGACAATTAGGCCTGGGCTCAGTGGTAAAGTAGGATATTGAGCACATCTAAGGCACTGGGTTGAATGCTCAGCACTGCAAAAAGGTGGGGAGGGTCAGAGGCAAGGGATCTAAAAAGGCAAGTTGCCAAAGGATTTTAAAGAAATGGCCAATAAGCACATGAAAAGATTCTTAGCACTGTCAGCCATCATGAAAAAGCTAATCAAAACCAAAGTAAGATGCTACTTCCCACCCACTAGGAAGCTATAATGAAAAAAGACATCCACGAGGATGTGGAAAATTAGAATGCTAATGCATTGCTGTTTACAGGAATGTAAAGTAGCACAGTCACATAGGAAAACTATCTGGCAGTTCCTGAACCAATGAACCACACAGCTACCTACTATTGGATCCAGTTTCATTCCTGGGTCTATAGCCAAGATAAACAAAAACCTAGGTCCCTGTACATGGATGCTAGAGTACCACTGCTAAGAGCCAAGAGGTGGAAAACACCAACACCTACTAGCTGCTGAGCAGGTAATTCATGTGTTATAGCCATATGATGGAATATTACTTGGCAACCAAAAGAAACATGGATGAACCTTGAAATATTTGTATCTCCATAAAAGAAGTCAGAAACAAAGGGCCAGAGTATATGATTCTATTTATATGGAAAGCCCACAACAGGCTGATCTACAGAGACAGGCCTCAGGGTGCTTGGGAGAAATCAAGAGTGAGGGCTGGGATGTAGCTCAGTGGCAAAGCGCTTGCCTAGCAAGTGCAACGTCCTGGGTTCGATCCCCAGTACCAAAAAAGAAAAGACAAAAAAAATACAGTTAAAACAAACAAACAAACAGAAATCAAGAGTGAGTGTTAATGACTAAGAGGTTTTTATTCCTGGGTTGATGAAAATGTTCTAACTGGCTAGGCAGGTGCTGTACCACTTGAGGCATGTCCCAGCCCTCATTTGAAGTTGGAAAGATTAAAATCACCTACTCATTTATCATCAAGTAAAGGTGCTAGCAAAAAACAGTAGTTCCAGGCTAGGAATATGGCTTAGTGGTAGAGTGCTCGCCTCACATGCATGAGGCCCTGGGTTCGATTCCTCAGCACCACATAAGCAAAAAGAAAAAGCCGGAAGTGGGTGCTGTGGCTCAAGTGGTAGAGTGCTATCCTTGAGCTGAAGAGCTGAGGGACAGCGCCCAGGCCCAGAGTTCAGGCCCTACGACAGACCAAAAAAAAAAAAAATAGTAGTTCCCTAATCCAATAAGCTCAGTGCATAAGTGACTGCAACCTGTTAGTCACATCAGAAAAACACAATCAAGGGGCTGAGAAGGTGGCTTAGTGGTAGAGCATTTGCCTTGCATGCTCGAGGCCCTGGGTTTGATTCCTCAGCACCACATAAGAAAAAAGCCGGAAGTGGCCCTGTGGCTCAAGTGGTAGAGTGCTAGCCTTGAGCTGAAGAGCTGAGGGACAGCACCCAGGCCCAGAGTTCAGGCCCCACTACCGGACCCAAAAAAAAAAAAAAAAAAGAAAAACACAATCAAATGTCCAGTGATTTGGGGAGAGAAAACAGCTCCTTCTTCTTCATCTTACTTCACTAAATATTGTTTCTCCCACAACTAAAGCAGCCAGAGAACAAAAACAGCTAAGGACTAGGTCAGAGCCAAGAGAAACCCAGATAATCAGAGCCTCAGCCTTTATGAGATTTCATTGATCAAATTGTTCATGAAATTCAGACTACTGCTGTTATTTCTCAAATACCTAAGCCAATAAACTTTCTTGGCTGTTAAGTTAATCTGAAGTGGGTTTTTAAGTCCTTCAAACCAAAAGCATCATAACCAATACAGCTTCCACTACAGCATCCAAAGTAAAGGGTACCTTTGCTTTTATCTCTGTGAACAGGGTAAATTCAGGTAAATACTAAATGACTTTAAAGCAAAAGATATCTTTACCTTGGCTTCCAACTGGTTTGCAAAAAAGGGAGGATTGCACATACAAAAGTCATAGATTATTTCAGATTCTTCCTTGAGAGCATCCATTAGGAGTGTCTTCTGGGGTACTTTCACCACTAGGAAAAAAATAGAACTGTTGACTATGCCTTAAATATGTGCACAAAAGAAAAAAGAAAATGTATACAAACTGTCTGATACTATTTCCTAAAAGAGGTGCAGTTTAAAATTTTCCTCCTTGAGAGGAAGCCACATTTAGTGACAGATTTTATCAAAAAGTAGGACAGAAGTAACGACAGGACCCTCTCCTTGCCTTTCCCTTGAACAGTCACTCTAGGAAAGGCCCTTTGACATGCTGTTAAGATTCAGGTGGCCACAAACTAAAGCTTTCTTCCAGCTCCATGTGAGTAAGCCCTTTTGGAAGCAAAATTCTTTTTTTGGGGGGGGGGGGTCTGGTCGTAGGGCCTGAACTCTGGGCCTGGGAACTGTCCCTCAGCTCTTCAGCTCAAGGCTAGTGCTCTACCACTTGAGCCACAGCACCAATGGAAACAAAGTTCTATCAGCAATTGAGCCCTCAAATGACAGCTGCATCTTACAACCAGAGTGTAGCTTCATGAAAGACAATAAGGCAAACTGCAAGCCCCACTGCCTGACCCACAGGGACTATGAAATCAATCATAAATACCCACTTGAAATGGATAGATTTTGTAGCAATTTGTTATACAACAATGGGAATTAAAACAAATCCATTAATGATATCAGTATTTTCCCCTTGCAATATGTTTAACATTCCCAGGAAGGCCTTATTTTTAAGAAGACAGTAAAATCACTGTAATAAAAAAAATTAGGGCTGAGAAGGTGGCTCAGTGGTAGAGCGCTTGCCTTGTATGCATGAGCGCCTGGGTTCGATTCCTCAGCACCACATAAGCAAAAAGAAAAAAGCCGGAAGTGGCGCTGTGGCTCACATGGTAGAGTGCTAGCCTTGAGCTGAAGAGCTGAGGGACAGTGCCCAGGCCCAGAGTTCAGGCCCCATGACCCAACCCAAAAAAAAATTAATAGCACTTCATATATGGGCCACTAAAAAACATACAACAACAACAACAAAAAATCAGTTAACCAATTACTCAAGAATTTGATTTCTCAGTAAGTGCCAGGTACAAAAATTTAAAAGCTAGTACTAGCCAGGTCTGGTGGTGCATGCCAGCAATCACAGCTACTCAGAAGATTTAAGGTGGAAGAATCACAAGTTTGAGGCCTGTCTGGACAACATAGAGAGATTCTGCCTTAAAATGAAAAAAAAAAAAGTTGGGTAGGATTTTATTTTATTTTATTTATTCTTTGAGTACTGGGGACTAATTAGGGTCGTAAGAATGCTAGCAAGGGGCTGGGAGTGTGGCTTAGTGGTTGAGTGCTTACCTCGCATGCATGAAGCCTTGGGTTTGATTCCTCAGTACCACATAAAGCCAGAAGTGGTGCTGTGGCTTAAATGGTACAAATGGTAGAGTGCTAGAATTGCGTAAAAGAAGCTCAGGGACAGTGCCCAGGCCCTGAGTTCAAACCTCAGGACTGGCAAAAAAAAAAAAAAGAATACTATCAAGAACTCTACAAATGAACTACATCCCTGTCCCTTCATTTGTCCAAAACTGCATAATGTACATCACCAAGAGTAAGCCTCAGAATAAACTGTGGAATCTGGGTATTGAAGATGTGTCACCCTGATGTGGGATGTTGATAATGGGGAGGTTGTGCATGTGAGGGTGGGGGTACATGGGAAGTCTACCTTCTACTCAACAACTGTGAAGTGCTCTGTAACTAAACTGTACTGCAAATGCCTATAGTTCAAATCCACTCAGGCAGAAAAGTCTGTGAGACTCTTTATCTCCAATTAACCAGCTAAACTGGAGGCATCTCAAGTGCTAGCTGTAAGCAAAAAAGCCAATTAAATGTGAGGCCCTTAGTTCAAGCCCCAATACTGACACATGCACACACAACATAATTCCAGTATCAAAATAGCAAATCCAATTATAATGTATTGTTGTTTTTTTTTAATTATCAAAGTCGCTGGGCACTAGTGGCTCACGCCTGTAATCCTAGCTACTCAGGAGGCTGAGATCTGAGGAATGTGGTTCAAAGCCAGCCTGGGCAGGAAAGTCCGTGAGACTCTTATCTCCAATAAACCACTCAGAAAACCAAAAGTGCCACTGTGGCTCAAGTGGTAGAGCACTAGCCTTGAGCTGAATAGCTGAGGGACAGCGCCCAGACCCAGCCCCCGCGACCAACAACAACAAGTTTTTTTTTTTAAGTCAATTCATTTAAGAAAAAAAAAAAAGACATATTAAACTAGAATAGATAACATTTGAAGGGGATATTTATTCTGCTGAGCTAACCTTTTATTAGGTCAGATAAGTTATTCTGTTCCACATTTTTCTTGGCATAGTTGAAACACATATCATCCACTTCTGTTGCAAGGAAATACCAGCCATTCAAAGTTGCTCCAAGTAAAGGGTAGATGCAGGAGGCCCCAGTTCCTAGGGAAATGAAATGTCAGAACACATTCTTCACACATTCTCTTCTCAGAAGCCTCCTGGTTTTTGCAGTTTAAATCACCAACCAGGACATATGGGGCTGCTGGCCTCTCTAGTTGCTTCATGTTTGTGAACCTTACTTCCTAAGTAACATCAAACTTCCTGCTACCCTCTTCTTTTGCACACTAAATTTAAAATGAAAACACATGTAATTGGAGCCCCAGGAATCCACTACATAAAAATGGTCAATACTCAATCTATTTGTGTTACAAAAAGTTTTCATAAGCAGACACTGGGTGGCTCATGCCTGTAATCCTAGCTACTCAGGAGGCTGAGATTTGAGGATGGCGGTTCAAAGCCCACCAGGCAGAAGAGTCCCCATGAAACTCTTATCGCCAATTAACCACTCAAAAACAAAAAAATGGCATTGTGGCTCAAATGGTAGAGAACTAGCCTTGTGTACAAAGAGGCTCAAGGAACAGTAACTGGCCCTGAGTTCAAACCCATAACCAACCAAAAGAAAAAAGTTTCATTTTAATTCTTTTCTTTTTTGCCAGTCATGGAGCCTGAACTCTGGGGCTGGGTGCTGTCCCTCAGCTCTTCAGCTCTACCACTGGAGCCACAGCGCCACTTCCTGTTTTTTCTGCTTATGTGGTGCCGAGGAATTGAACCCAGGGTCTCATGTTTGCAAAGCAAGCACTCTACCACTGAGCTACCTTCCCAGCCCCTAATTCTTTTCTCTCTTTTTTTAATTTTGCTAATCCTGGGGCTTAAACTCAGGGCCTGGGCACTGTCCCTGAGCTTCTTTTGCTCAAGGCAAGCACTCTACCACCTGAGCCACAACACCACTTCTGGCCTTTTCTGCTTATGTGGTACTAAGGAATCGAACCCAGGGCTTCATGCCTGCTAGGCAAGCACTCTACCACTAAGCCACATTCCCAGCTTCATATAATTTTTTTTTTGGGGGGGGGGTCCAGTCGTGGGGCCTGAACTCTGGGCCTGGGCGCTGTCCCTCAGTTCTTCAGCTCAAGACTAGCGCTCTACCACTTGAGCCACAGCGCCACTTCCGGCTTTTTTTCTTTTTTTTTAAATTTTTTTTGGGTCCGGTCGTGGGGCCTGAACTCTGGGCTTGGGCGCTGTCCCTCAGCTCTTCAGCTCAAGGCTAGTGCTCTCTACAGCGCCACTTCCGGCTTTTTTCTTTTTGCTTATGTGGTGCTGAGGAATCGAACCCAGGGCCTCATGCATGCAAAGCAAGCACTCTACCACTGAGCTACCTTCCCAGCCCCTTCTTTTTTTTTTTTAATGTGGTGCTGAGGAATCGAACTCAGGGCCTCATGCATACAAGGCAAGCACTCTACCACTGAGCCACTTTCCCAGCCCCCATATAATTCTTTTTTGTTTGTTTTTGGTTGGTCATGGGGCTTGAACTCTGGGCCTGAGCTCTGTCCCTCAACTTACCATTTGAGCCACAGGACCACTTGTGGTTTTCTGGTGGTTAGAGATAAGAGTCTCATGAACGCTCTTGCCCAGGCTGGCTTTGAATCATGATCCTCAGATCTCAGCCTCTGAATAGCTAGGATTATAGACATGAGCTATCGGCGCCTGGCTCATTTTAATTCTTCTACAAAATCTCTTTCCCCCTCTCTTCCTCCCCTCCCCGCATCTCTCTTTCTTCCCTCTCTCTTTTTCTCTCTGTCCTCCATGCTTTCTGAGCTTTTGTACCCAGGGCTTAGTGCTCTACCACTTGATCCATAGCTCCTCTTTGGCTTCTTTTCGTAGTTAATTGGAGGCTCCTGGGCTCTCCTGCCCTGGCTGCTGGCTTTGAACCAGACTTCTCAGATTTTAGCATACTGAGAAACTAGGATTACAGGTGTGAGTCACCAGCAAAACTCAATTTTCTTAAAAAAAAAAATTCAATGCTATTGGTTAAATTAGCTATTTTATATCACCACAGAAATATTAATATAGAAATATTAATATAAAGCTGGACATGGTAATACACATGTGTAGTCCTAGTACTTGGAGAGGGGCACAGGCAAAAGAATTGAGGCCAACCTGAGCTACAGAGCAAGACCTTGTTTCCAAAAAAAAACCAGACAATATATACATACAAAACACAACAGCAAGCTAGGCACCAGTGGCTTATGCCTATAATCTTAGCTACTCAGGAGGCTGAGATCTGAGGATCACAGTTCAAAGCTAGCCCAAGCAGGAAAGTCCAGGAGACTCCTATTTCCAATTAATCAAAGTGGCTCAAAGTGGTAGAGTGCTAGCCCTGAGAGAAAAAGTTCAGGGACAGCACCAAGGTCCTGTGTTCAAGCCCTATGACAAATAAAACAAAGAAACAGGGTAAGTATATGCACTCATCTCCAAAAGCAGAAAAAAATATATAAGGCAAAATTTTCCTGACATCAAAAGATCCAATTACCCACATTTCCATAAAAGTCAAAGCCACTGGCTGGACTTACCACAGATTCAAGGCACACAACTCATAGGGTGACACTCCAAACAAAAATCAGTCTTTGACAAGGAGGGTTTGGTCTTTAACTCCCATGCAGAGCCTCAGCCCTGGACCAGTTTACATACCAACCACAAATATTCCTCCTACAACCACAAACTAATCTTGACCAATCAGATCCTAAGCAAGGACATTTGGGAGACATCCGGTTTTTCTGAGAAGGCCTACTGCAGCCAAGCCTAACCTGGCCATTCTAGGGTTGCTTTCCCTGACTGCCCTTAAAGATCTGGCATGAAGGTGAGGCTGAAGGCCTCCTAACCCACAGGAAATCCAGGCTCCTATTATTGCTTCTTCATGCAGTATTCTCAACAAGCTAGGAAAAGGAAGAAAGGCCAATGACTGACTAATGCTGCAACAGTTAAGCTTAGTCAGTCACAGTATTTGCTGCCCAAATCTCCAGACCTGATGCTCCAAGGGTGAACACATGAGGATCTATGATGGGGGAGGGGAGGAACAAAATGCACTTAGACTTCTCCCAAAACCATGTTATTTAGCCTTGACGGCTAGTCTTTCAATTTCCTAGCACTTTCAGCTCCATAGGCAAAAAAGAAAATTCAGATTCACATAGCTGCTCCTCTCTTCATAGCTCCACTTCATTTCAAAGAAAACAAAAACTGCACTTACCTTTAGGGCAAAAAATGTAGGTAAAATGTCCATTCACCCCCCCAAAAGTTCCTCAATTCTCAAGACCAAAATGCTTGTAACTTTGACACCCTAATCCCCTCAGAAAGTCAAATGACATTTTAAGTGGGTAATAATCTTAATAAAAAATAAAAATGGAAAGTATATAATCATAGAATTAGAGCAAACTGATGAGAGTCTGGGGGAAGAATTTATATAAAACCCTAATTAGAATGAATGTGATTTCAGCTAGAATTGCTTGTCTCTGGTGAAGAGCTAAAATCCATTAACCTCCTATATCCCCAAGTGCTATTTCAAAGGGTTTGGGGCATAATTAAAATTAAATTAGCACCAAGAATAGGCTGTGAAGCTTTTTTTAAAAAATTATTTTTTAGAGAGGTGCTTGCCAAATAACCCAATCTGATATTGAACTCATAGTCCTACCTCAATCCCAAGTGCTTGTATTACAGGTATGTGCACCAAACCTGGCTTGTACACCTTTTAAAGCTTTCTAGAATACACCAGTCAATCTTCTGCCATGAACATAATAAGGATAATGATAAGAGCCTTAGGTAAAACCTGGCACTGGTTCCTAGCTACTCAGGAGGCTGAGATCCAAGAATAGTGATTTGAAGCCAGCCCAGGCAGAAAAGTCAGTGACTTTTTTTTTTTTTGGAGGGGGGGGGTCAGTCCTGGGCTTAAACTCAGGTCCTGAGCACTATCCCTAAGCTTTTTTTTGCTCAACACTAGCACTCTACCACTTGAGCCACAGTGACACTTCCAGCTTTTTCTGTTTATATGGTACTGAGGAATCAAACCCAGCTTCATGCATGCTAGTCAAACACTACCACTAAACCACATTTCCAGACCTCTGTGAGACTCTTATCTCCAATTAACCATGGAGCTGTGGCTCAAAGTACTAGAGCACTAGTTTTGAGCAAAAATGCTCAGGGAAGCTGGGCGCCAGTGGCTCACGCCTGTAATCCTAGCTACTCAGGAGGCTGAGATCTGAGGATCACAGTTCAAAGCTGTGGGGGGGGAGGATTGAGTGGGGGGGGAGGCTGGGAAGGGATGGGAAGGGGAAACAAAGGAGGAGGCTACAATGTACTCATTATCTTGCCCATGTAATTGTAACCCTTCTGTACAGTATTTTCACAATAAAAAATAAATAAAAATTAAAAAAAAAAAAGCCAGCCTGGGTAAGAATGTCCATGAGACTCATCTCCAATAAACAACTAGAAAACTGAAACTGGTGCTGTTTCTCAAGTAGTAGAGCACTCACCATAAGCTGAAGAGCTGAGGGACAGCACCCAGGCACAGAGTTTAAGCACTACAACTGACCAAAAAAAAAAAAAAAAAAACTCAGGGACAGTGCCCAGGCCCTGCCTTAAAGCCTAAGGACTGGCATAAGCACACACATACAAAGTGAGTGAAGATCATAAAGATAATATTGAAGACACACACACATTAGTGCTGTGTTGAGAGCCAACAACTCTTCTCAGCAAAACCAATGGCAGAAAAGCCCCGATATAGCAAATAAGAATAGCAGTATTTGCGGGGTGCTGGTGGCTCACACCTGTAATCCTAGCTACTCAGGAGCTGAGATCTGAGGACAGTTCAAAGCCAGCCCATGCAGGAAAGTCCGTGAGGCTCTTATCTCTAATAAACCACCAGAAAACTGGAAGTACCACTGTGGCTCAAGCGGAAGAGAACTCAGCTTGAGCTGAAGAGCGCAGGGACAGTGCCCAAGCCCAGAGTTCAAGCCCCACGACCAACAACAACAACAAAAAAAGCAGTATATGAGGCTAGCTTCTTTCATACAACCAATACCTAGCAGAGGAAGCCTATGAAGAATATGACCTTGTAAAATTTAAAACTTAAATTAAAAAAGTTAAAACTATGTACCTATGTCAATTCCTCTTCGGAGAGTACTTTTGTCAGATTCCTGGTGGCCGATCAGGTCTTCTACCCAATGGATATAGTTGAGTCTCAAGGGAACTGTGGGAATTAGTCTCTCCAATGGAATATCAATAGAAAGTCCAAAATCTTCCTTTAGGAGAGTACAAGTCAGAGCTCTGACTGCTTCAGGGTCTTTAAAATTAAGACTGAGGGATGGAGAGAAAGAAGTCAACATGATTAGTAAGATTCACTTCTGCTATACAAGTTGTATGACAGAGTTCATCATGCCCAAATGCCTACTTGACTCTCCTAGTGAGAGCTCACATGAAGGAAGAGCTGTGTTTAACACTCTCACAGCCTGTAGAAGATGGTGTTGCTTTCCACCAAACTACTGCATGCCCACACATGAAGCATGTTGATTAAGAATATGTTCCCAAGCCAGTGGTTCACACCTGTATTCTTAGGTACTCAGGAGGTTAAGATCTGAGGATCATGGTTTGAAGCCAGATGGGGAAGAAAAGTTCATGAGACTTTTATCTCCAATAAACTACTCAGAAAAAGCTGGGAGTGATGCTATGGCTCAAGTGGTAGAACACTAACCTTGAGCACAAAGAGGTTCAGGGATAGCACCCAAGCCTACAGTTCAAGCCCCAGGATCAGCGAGAGAGAGAGAGAGAGAAAAGAAAGGAGGGAAGGAGGGAGGGAGGGAGGGAAGGAAGAAGGAAGGAAGGAGGAAGGAAGGAAGGAAGGAAGGAAGGAAGGAAGGAAGGAAGGAAGGAAGGAAGGAAGGAAAAAAAGAAGGAGGAAGGAAGGAAGGAAGGAAGGAAGGAAGGAAGGAAGGAAGGAAGGAAGGAAGGAAGGAAAAAAAGAATATGTTCCCATTCTAAGGTCCCCTTACTCAGGACCATTTCTTTAACCTCTGTGATTATGTCCACAACTGTAAAGTGAGGGAAGCAGGACCTGCCTTACAGCGCTGCCGTGTTGTATAGGGGCTGGGAAGGTGGCTCAGTAGTAGAGCACTTGCTTCGCATACATGAAGCCCTGGGTTCCATTCCTCAGCACCACATAAGCAGAAAAAAGCCAGAAGTGGGAGCTGTGGCTCAAGTGGTAGAGCGCTAGCCTTGAGCTGAAGAGCTGAGGGACAGTGCCCAGGCCCCGAGTTCAGGCCCCACAACTGACAAAAAAAAAAAAGAGAGAGAGAAAGAAAGAAAGAGAGAGAGAAAGAGAGAAGGAGGGAGGGAGGGAGAAAGAGAGGGAGGAAGGAAGGAAGGAAGGAAGGAAGGATTGATTGATTGATTTTGTGCTGGGCACTGGTGGCCTAGAATCCTAGCTAGTCAGGAGGCTGAGAACTGAGGATGGTAGCTGGATGCCACCCAGGACTGGAAAGTCTATGAGACTCTTTTTTTTTTGGGGGGGGGTCCAGCTTTTTTCTTTTTGCTTATGTGGTGCTGAGGAATCGAACCCAGGGCCTCAGGCATGCAAGGCAAGCACTCTACCACTGAGCCACCTTCCCAACCCTCTATAAGACTCTTATCTCCAACTAACCACCAGAAAACAAAATGGAGATGTGGCTCAAAGTGATAGAATACTAGTCTTGAGCTGAAGAGCTCAGGGCCCAGGCCCCAAGTTCAAGACCCATGAATGACAAAAAAAAAAAAAAGTAAATCTTTTTTTTTCCCACTAATATCACTGACATCATCTGACACAGGTATTCTTTGAAAATCATCCTTTAAAATGGAAAGAAAGACGCATCAAATCTTCACAATTAAAAATATACTAGGGGCTGGAAATGTGGCTTAATGGTAGAGTGCTTGCCCAGCATGCATGACCCCTGGGTTTTATTCCTCAGTACCACATAAGCAGAAAATGCTAGAAGTGGTGCTGTGGCTCAAGTGATAGAGTGCTAGTCTTGAGCAAAAACAGATAAAATAAAAATAAAAATACACTAAAATACCTAAATAGAGCTATTTCAGACATCAAATTTAATATAACTTTTTTGGGGTAGAGGTCTCCTATATAGCCAAGGGTAGCCTCAAACTTTTAATCCTCCTGCCTCCATCCCCAGGGTGCTAGATTATAGGAATGTACTACCACACCCAGAGTAGTACATAGTACATTAACAGAGTTCTGTAACCATCCCTACAATCCTATTAGAGGACACACAAAAGAACTGCCAGCTCAAGCTGGGTGCTGGTGGCTCACACCTGTAATCCTACCTCCTCGGGAGGCTGAGATCTGTGGATCACTGTTCAAAGCCAGCCTGGGTAGGAAAGCCCATGAGACTTTTTTTTTTGTCCATCATGGGGGCTAAACTCTTGACCTGGGCGCTGTCCATCATCTTTTCAGCTCAAGGCTAGCACCCTTCCACTTGAGCCACGGCGCCACTTCTGGCTTTTTTTCTGCTTATGCAGTGCCGAGGAATCGAGCCCAGAGCCTCATGCATGTGAGGCAAGCACTTTACCACTGACCCAACTTCCCAGCCCCATCTGTGAGACTCTTATCTCCAATAAGCCACAAGAAAATTGGAAGTGGCACTGTGACTCAAATGGTAGAGTGCTCACCTTGAGCTGAAGAGCTCAGGGACAGGGCCCAGGCCTAGAGTTCAAGCCCCATGACCAACAAGGAAAAAAAAAGTATTATGCAATACTGTAAGTCATCTTCATAGATCTAAGCCCAGGCCACTTGTATGGAGTTTTGCCTTTTGAAGAAACTGAAACCACACTTTGTCCACCTGGCAAAGACTTTTTTCCATAAGCACAATATTGGTGAGGTTCTTCTGTACTACAGTGTTTGTCTCATCATATCACTTAATAGTATAGCATCGTAAGAAAAGCCCACTTTGTTTCCATTCACCAACCGTTAAAGGCAGACATCATACGTTTTCTCCTTTTTGGCTCACAAGAACAATGGTGCTGTGAACATTCCTCAACAAGTCTTTGTGTGGAAATATGGACAGACATCCATCCATGACTGTACCACATGGTATATTAATGTTTTAAGTAAGAAACTTATATTTATAACAATGTAGTTTCATGTTTAAAATGCTGTTAAAGGGCTGGGAAGGTGGCTCAGTGGTAGAG
>NW_012267247.1:7923859-7945410 GCF_000151885.1 Dipodomys ordii
CTCGCCTTGAGCTGAAGAGCTGAAGGACAGCGCCCAGGCCCAGAGTTCAAGCCCCACGACTGACACACACACACAAAAAAAGATGTCAAGCATCTAGTCATGCTACTGATCACATATTAAAGAATAGACAACCAGTAGGAGATCATGTGATCTACTCTTTTTAAAAACACTTTAGGGGCTGGGAAGGTGGCTCAGTGGTAGAGTGCTTGCCTTGCATGCATGAGACCCTGGGTTCGATTCCTCAGCACCACATAAACAGAAAAAGAGGGAAGTGGTTGGTGCTGTGGCTCAAGTGGTAGGGTGCAAGCCTTGAGCTGACTAGCTGAGGGACAGCACCAGGCCCAGAGTTCAATTTAGAAAAATCTAACTTTCAGCTGAGCATAGTGGTCCAGCACTTGAAAGGTTGAACCAGGAAGACCACAAATTCTAGGCTAGACTGAGCTAAATAGCAAGACTCTACGTCAAACAAACAAAAAAAGAAAAATAAAATGTTCATATTTAAAGAACTTATGAGAATAGTGATAATAGGATGAAAGTATATGAAGACAGAGACAGAAGGCACAAAGAATAAAAATTCAAGGAACTGAGGTTATAGCTCGGTGCTAGCATGCTTGCCTAGCTATCATGGTGTAATCTCTTGTACAGGGAACACACACATACACACACACACACACAAACACACACAATTTCAATATGAGCAAAGAAAAGAGGGTAGCCATAGTAGAATCTCAATAAATACAGTAGGAGCCCAGCTGTGACATTTCCATAGCAGTAAACATATCTAGAGCTCCATTATCTTGACTTCTAAGTACCACTCCCCACTAAAAGAACTTACAATTTCCTTGGATAACCAACTATATCATATTTGGAGTGGGAAAAGTACAAGATAAGCCTGTAACATTTTGTCGTATCAGAAAATAGGCCATGTTGAAAAGAAGATAAAGTCAAAAGTACACAGAGTGAACTCCCACAGGCCAAATCTGGAACAATTTGTATGAAAAATGCTAACAAAGGACTACAATTCTACTTACTCAGCTGCCCATCAACTGTCCCAATCAATTTTCACATTTAAAAAAAAAGATTTACATATTGCCTTTGGATTTCTTCCTGAACTGAAATCAACATGAACCCAGAGTCAACATAAATTATGTAGCAACAAATAGATATGAAACTGTTGGGTTGGACTGGGAAGTTGGCTCAGTGGTAGCGTGCTTGCCTAGCATGCATGAGGCTCTGGGTTCGATTCCTCAGCACCATATAAGCAGAAAAAAGCCAGAAGTAGTGCTGTGGCTCAAGTGGTAGGGCACTAGCCTTGAGCTGAAGAGCTAAGTGACAATGCCCAGGCACAGAGTTCAGGACCCATGACCGACAAAAAAAAAAAGAAAAAGAAAAAGAAAGAAACTGCTGGGTGCCGGTGGCTCACATTTATAATCCTAGTTACTCAGGAGGCCAAGATTTGAGGATCATAGTTTGAAGCTAGCTTGGGCAGGAAAGTTTGAGACTCTCATCTCCATTAAACTATCCCTCCCCCTAAAAAAAAAGCTCAAAGTGGAGCTGTGGTTCAAGTGGTAGAAAGCTAGCTTTGAACAAAAAGGTCAGGAACAGAGCCCAGGGTCTGAGTTCAAGCTCCAGGACCATCACAAAAATAAATAATTTGTGAAACTAGAAAAATGACAGGTTGAATTCTAACAATATTGTATTTTATACCTATAATATCAGTCATAATCCATCCTGAAAATGATGGGCAACTTTGCTTCCTTTAATGACAGGAATGAAAGTTCCTTTCATCCCCAGAAAGAAATTCATATCAAAATAAAGCAAAAGCATTAAAATGTGTTCACATCCTTTAAGTTTCACTGCCTAAACACATAAAAGGATTATCTCTCAACAAAACAGCTCCATGCAAAATCTTACCAGCTCAATTGTGAAACTTGAGAAAATTTCTATTTAAGAAACTCTGAAAACCTAGATAATTTATCTAATTGTACATAGTGACACAATTGTTGCCTTATTACTCCTGAATACTACTCTGCAGAGGCATTTCAAAGAAACTGAAAATCAGAACTTGAAAATTCAAATATTTACAAGGAACAGCTATCAATACTACTCACAATGCCAGTTTGGGACAAGAAGCTTGTGCCAAGTGACTAACAGATGCACAAGGTAGCAATCTCTGTGTACAGTAAACAGTCTGTGGTTGAGCACTCAATGAGCACATTCAATGAGCACATTTTCAGTAGCTCTGTGAAGATGACACAAATGACAACTTCAAGTTAGGAATGTCAATTGGGTTTTTGCCAGCCCAATTTTGCCTGATCTATAATATTTCTTTTCTTTCCTCTGGTGTTACTAGGATGTGAACTTCGGACCTTAAGCACTCTTACCACATGAGTCACACCTCCAGCCCTCTTTGCTTTAGTTTATATTTTATTTTATTTTATTTTTTGCCATGGGGCCTGAACTCTGGGTCTGGGCGCTGTCCCTCAGCTCTTCAGCTCAAGGCTAGCGCTCTACCACTGGAGCCACAGCGCCACTTCTGGCTTTTTTCTGTTTATGTGGTGCTGAGGAATCGAACCCAGGGCCTCATGCTTGCAAGGCATGCACTCTACCACTGAGCTACCTTCCCAGCCCCTAGTTTATATTTTAGATAGAATCTTAACTGCAATCCTTTTCCTACCCAGCAGAGACAAGCATATATCTCATTCCTGGCCCTATAATACTTTCAAACAAAAAGTAACCTATCTTTTTATATGAAATGTCTCCAATTCTTTTTTTTTTTTTTTTTTGGGTCCGGTCGTGGGGCCTGAACTCTGGGCTTGGGCACTGTCCCTCAGCTCTTCAGCTCAAGGCTAGCACTCTACCACTTGAGCCATAGCGCCATTTCCAGCTTTTTTCCTTTTGCTTATGTGGTGCTGAGGAATCGAACCCAGGGCCTTGAGCATGCAAGGCAAGCGCTCTACCACTGAGCCACCTTCCCAGCCCCTGTCTCCATTTCTTAAAATGAATGAGGATGACTATGGCTAATGAATATGGTTAAAGTTCATTTGCATATATGAAAGATCAATGAAGCCAGGCACTAATGGCTCATGCCTGTAATCCTAGCTACTCTGGAGGCTGAGATCTAAAGATCATGATTCAACGCCAGCCCAGGTAGAAAAGTCCGTAAGACTCTTATCTCCAATTAACTACCTGAAAACCGGAAGTGGTGCTGTGGCTCAAGTGGTACAGCACTTGCCAGGCCGAGTTCAAGCACCCCAACAAAAAACAAAACAAAACAAAAACATGAACTACAACACATAATTTATTGAGGAATTATCCTAACCATCAAAAAATATAAGCCACCAAATAGAGGCAAGAGATAACTGAAGGAATTAACTGAAAAATCAATGAAGACCAGATTCTTAGATTTCATTCGTAAAATGAGTGTTAATTTTTTCCTTCTAAGAAAATGCAGACATTAGTCTGTAGTTTTGTAGGACAAAGTCTAGTCACCCAACTTCACAAGTTAAATATCTAGGTCACATCAGCACCCTGGGACATTCAAACTCCTCAACATAGGCAAGATCTTTTTTCTCCTTCATTTCTGAGATCACAGGGAGCCTAACTAAAATTAGCTCTCACGTGGAAATCAGCAATTTATTCCTTCCATTAGTCTTTGTTATTTGTTTAAAATATCACAAAATAGACTGTGTGAACAGGCTAAAGTCCCATTTCCCCAGAATAACTCCCTGATCTATTACAGGTAATTGCAGCATTATCATAGATGCATTTTGGTAGGATCCATTTCTGTAACCAGGGTTGAAAGAACAATCATCCTCATACTGTAAAAGCTGAACCAGGCCAAAGCCTGCCTTCTTTATTCCAACAATGATCCAGTCATTGGATTGTCACTGAGATGCTAAAAATGATACGATCATCCAGCATGACCAAGCTCTTCAACATCAGATCTATGGCTTAAAAACAAATCAGCTAAGCTTCACTCTATTCAAACTCTATTGACAGAGCTCAAGTAAACTGTAGTCTGCCTCTGTGGAGCTGGTTACTATGAAAAAAAGCACAAGATAAAGTTTAATCGTAATGGTCTGATTTGATTAGGGCTAGCACTGACAGGTGCAGGGAAGAAAAACAGAGAAAGTTATCATTGGCAATATTGATCATCTTAATCATACCAGGATTAATAACAAAAAAGCAATGTATCAATTCTCTATAATACATTGTTATACATACATTATTGTTAACCTTTATGATAACTAGTCATTCTTTTATTACATTCTTTTACTTCTCTTCATTAGGTGAAGAGATTCAGTCTCAGTAAAACTAAGAGAAGTATCTAAAAATCTCAGTTGGTAAGTAGTACTCTCAAATCTGATACTTAAGGATGACTGACTTAAAAGGACCATTGCTTTTCACACCCCCTGCTTCCCTGAAGAGATTACTTAAGAGCTGAACAAATAAATGACATTCCAACTCATCTCAGATCTAATGAATTGCCTGGTATTCCAGTTCCATCATTAACTAAGTTTGCAATTTTGGTGATTATTCTTTCACACATCATAGAGCTAAATAAAAAGCCACTATAAAAGAAGAGCATTGTATCAAGGCAGAAAGTTATTATCAATCCTGTGGAAGGCTTGTAAGCACCTAGCTCTTTGTATACTAGAGTATATTTCCTGTTTCCTATTATAGGTGCCTTCTAAGGATGAATATTGACTTCTAATACTCCCATTCCTTAAGCATGTAATACATTGTGTGTTCTTTTTCCAATAAAGATAGATAACTAGATGACAGATCTTCTATTAATCTAGTCTGCATCTCACGACATTATGTTCACTCAGATCACACTATAATAATATTAACAATGTTCATGTGTTACCTACCTTACTCTTCCATTCAGGTTCATCTGAACATGCTGTTTAAAATCTGGGTATTTGGATGCCAGATATGCAAAGTCAGGAGGTTTGTCCTTGTATCTATTTCTTGCATGCATTGACTTACTCAAAGCCATCTTCAAAAGGAAAAAAGAAAAAAATACACATATTTAGTTTTAAAATATTGATGGGAAAGTTGTGGAAGCCAAAACATCTTTCCAATCAAGAAAGTACAATTTTTTTTTTTTTTGGTGGTCATTTGGTCTGAACTCTGGGCCTGGGTGTTGTCCCTCAGCTCCTCAGCTCCTCAGTTCAAGACTAGCGCTCTACCACTGGAACCACAGTGCCACTTCCAGCTTTTTCTGCTTATGTGGTGCTGAGGAATCAAACCCAGGGCCTCATGCATGCAAGGCAAGCACTCTACCACCACCTTCCCAGCCCAAGTATAAATTTTTTCTTTTTTAATACACAACTAAGCACATAAAAACATTGTCATTAGAGAAACGCAAATCAAAATCACAATGAAATTCCATTGCACACACAATAGGGTAGTTGTCATAAATAAAACACAAAACTTGAAAAATAGAAAGTAACAGGGCTGGGAACGTGGCTCAGTGGTAGAGTGCCTATCTTGCATGCATGAGGCCCTGGGTTCGATTCCTCAGCACCACATAAGCAAAAAGAAAAAAGCCGGAAGTGGTGCTGTGGCTCAAGTGGTAGAGCGCTAGCCTTGAACTGAAGAGCTGAGGGACAGCACCCAGGCCCAGAGTTCACGCCCCACGATTGACAAAAAAAAAAAAGAAAGAAAGAAAAAAAAAAGAAAAAGAAAGTAAGTGTGGGCTGGGAATGTGGCTGAGTGGTAGAGTGCTTGCCTAGTCCTGGGTTCGATTCCTTAGTACCTCATAAATAGAAAAATCCAGAAGTAGTGCTGTGGCTCAAGTGGTAGAGCACTCACCTTGAGCTGAAGAGCTCAGGGCCAGTGCCCAGGCCTTGAGTTCAAGCCCCAGGACTGGCACAAAAAAAAAAAAAAAAGAAAAGAAAGAAAAAAGTTGGATGCCAGTGGCTCACGCCTGTAATCATAGCTACTCAGAGGCTGAGATCTGAGGATCACAGTTCAAAGCCAGCCCGGGCAGAAAAGGCCCTGCGAAACTCTTATCTCCAATTAACCACCAGAAAACCAGAAGTAGTAGAGCGTTCACCTTGAGCTGAAGAGCTCAGATACAGTGCCCAGTCCCAGAGTTCAAGCCCTACAACAAACAAACAAAAAAAAAAGATTGATTTATATTTTTGAAAAAATGCTAAATCTAGTGTCCAGTGACAGAAAGGTTGACTATATATAATGCAGTATACATATACACATATATTCATATATACATTATTCAAACATAGAAAGGAATGAAATTCTCATACATGCTACAACACTGTGCTAAGAAAAATAAGCCAAAAATTAGCCACACATTTACATTTACAACCAACCAATGCATTTACAACCAACAAAAAAATTAGCCACACAAAAGGACAAATATTATATGCTTCCACTTATGAAACACCAGAACAAATAAATCAACAAAGGTGGAGAGCAGAGGAAAATCAGTGAAGTGGTGTTTAATGGGCATTAAGCTTCCATTGGTGATAAGGATTGCAAAACACCCTGAATGTACTTAATGTCACTGGATGGTATACTTAAAATGGTTAACATTTTACTTTCAATTTTTTTTTTTTTGTCGGTTGCGGGGCTTGAACTCTGGGCTTGGGCGCTGTCCCTGCCCTCTTCAGCTCAAGGCGAATGCTCTACCACTTGAGCCACAGCACCACTTCTGGTTTTCTAGTGGTTTATTGGAGATAAGAGTCTCACTGACTTTCCTTGCCCAGGCTGGCTTTGAACTGTGATCCTCAGATCTCAGCCTCCTGAGTAGCTAGGATTACAGGCATGAGCCACTGGCGCCTGGTGACTTTTGAATTTTTACTTAAAATTTTACATTGTTTATTGTACTACAGTAAAAATATACAACACTGCTGGACAATATACTCATAGCAACTCCGGAGGCTGAGATCTGAGGATCAAGGTTCAAAGCCAGCACAGGCAGGAAAGTGTGAGATTTTTATCTCCAATTAACCTCCAGAAAACCAGAAGTGGAGCTGTGGTTCAAAGTGGTAGAGCACTAGCTTTGAGCAAAAGAGCTCAGAGACAATGCCCTAAGCCCTGAGTTCAAGCCCCATAAATAATGAGAAAAAAAAAATTTGCCAGACACTGTTGCTCAAAGCCTGTAATCCTAGTTACTCAGGAGACTGAGAGCTAAGGATCACTGTTGGAAGCCAGCCAGGACAGGGAAGTCCATGAGATTGTTACCTTTAACTACCAAAAGGCTGGAAGTAGAGGTATGGGGCTCAAATTGTAGAGTACCAGCCTTGAGTAAAAAAATTAATGGAAGCCAGGTGCCAGTGGCTCATGCCTGTAATCCTAGCTACTCAGGAGGCTGAGATCTGAGGATTGCAGTTCAAAGCCAGCCCGGCAGGAAAGTCCATGAAACTCTTATCTCCAATAAATCACCAGAAAACCGGAAATGGCGCTGTAGTTCAAGCGGTAGAGGGCTAGCCTAGTTCAAGCGGTAGAGGGCTAGCCTTGACTTGAATAGCTGAGGGACAGAGCTCCAGCTCAAGCCCCATGACCGACAAAAAAAAGAAAAGAAAAGAAAAAAGATTAAAGGACAAGGTCTAGGCCCTGACTTCATGCCCCCTGGACAAAAAAAAAAAATTCATTCTTTTAACAGTATCAAAGTAGGCTGAGGGTATATTTAGCGGTAAATCACTTCCTAGCTTGTATAGGCTCTAGATTCAATTCCCAGTTCCCAACCTGAAAGTGACAGAAGGCAAGATTATTAGTCACGGTTCAAGTTGCCTTGCAATGATTAAATACTGAGTCACTGAACTTTGCAAAAATCTCTTCTATCCCAATTTCTTTATCCAGATTACAAAATGGAAAAAAGCTAATGTGATTCTATGGAAAAATTAAAATGAAGAAAAACTATAGTGTTAGTTTACCTAATCTCCGGGTCATTGGTTTGTTGTTGTTGTTGTTGTTTTAATACTGGGATTGAATTTTGGGAGTCAAACAAATTAGGCATCTGGGCATCAGTGGCTGTAATCCTAGCTACTCAAGAGACTGAGATCTGAGGATCACAGTTCAAAGCCAGCCTGGGCAGAAAAATCCATGAGACTCATCTCCAATAAACCACCAGAAAATTGGAAGTGTCACTGTGGCTCAAGTGGTAGCAAGCTAGCTTTGAGCTGAAGAGCGCAGGGACAGCGCCCAAGCCCAGAGTTCAAGCCCCACGACCAACAACAATAACAAAAAAAATTAGGCATGTGTCTACACGAAGTTGCACCGCAGCCTCAAGTTGGCAAATGAAAAAATATTTTAGCATATATCCATTTCTAGGTATACGTGACTTTCCCCCTTGTTATATGTATTTTCCACTTTTAACAATATTCACCTAAATAAAGCAAGCCAGAAATCTAGCTATTATCTGATAGCTCTCTCTCCTTCATATAGCTCATAAATCCTAAATTCTGTGTTCACCTGCTAAATACCTCAAATCCATCTCTTTTCCCACCTCTACAAGCAGTCCAGTACAAGACACCTAGAATACTGAGGCACTCATTCTCACCACTGCCCTTCCACTTGGCAGTGATTTTTTTCTTTTCTTTTGAAACAAAATCTGGCTGTTTAACATAGTCTCCAACTTATGATCCTCCTGTCTCACCCTCCTGAATGCTGGAATTATAGGTATGCAGCATCATATCCAGCTGAATCATTTATTTTTGTCATTCTGGGAATTGAGCCTAGGGCCTTGGGCATACTAGGAAAAACTGGGCTACATCCTGAGTCTTTGTTTTTTTTTTAAGATATAACTCAAGACTGATCTGGAATTTGCTATGAAGCCAAGCTGGCCTCAAACTCAGGAAGTTTCTTGCTTCCAGGTCCCCAGTGCCGAACTTGCAGACATATAACATCACGTCACACAGTAATTATTTCTAAACACAAATCTCAGTATGTCCTTCAGTATCTACTTACTCAAAGCCTTACTCTTAGATAACAGCAAGTATTACTTCAACATATATACCAGATCCTACATGATCTAGCCTTACCTATCTTTTTACCCTCAGCTTAAGTCAGACCTCTTGCCCTTTCTGCTCCTCCATTCATGTCAAAGGCCTTTACACAGGCCATTCCTTTTGCTTGTTTTTGTATTTCTGTGCTGAGGACTAAACTCAGGGCCTCGTGCTTGTTAGCAAGCTCACTGCCACTTGAGCCACATCACCAGCCCCAGGAGATACCTTTAACTGTACTGTTCTTAACTTTACCAGCTCATCCTTAGGATCATAGTTCAAGCATCTCTTTTTCCAAAGGCTCTTCTTTCCCTAAGTCAACAGTTGAGTCATAATCCCCTATTATTAAGTATCCTAGCAATAAGAACCTTTCCTTCACCAGCTTCTTTAGAGATGCAATTTTACACAGTAATAAACATTAACAACCTATTTCAGGTTTTCTGACAGCTTCTATGCTGGCAATTAGCCAATCTCAAAAGAGAACCATTGTCCTCACTCCAAATCTTTCCAAATTACACATCTAACTGCCTATTATATTTCTCACTTCAATAGCCAAAAAGCACTTTATATACATGTCCAAAATTAAGTCATGTCTACCAACTCCACACTGGTCCTCTCCTAATTTTTCCTATGCTACTGAATGGCACTACCATCTTTCCTGTGACATACTAGCCAGAATTCTTTAGTACTTTCCTTGTCCTAATTATTTCTTGATACTATCCAACTTTTCATCCCTATAAATCCACTTATCTGGCCAGACAAAAAGAGTCTCATAACAGTTCTTGCCCCTTGCAATCCACTTTTTCACCCAGAAGACAAGCCTGTCCCCATCTCTCAATGCAAATCTGAACATTCCCTTGCAAAATTCCTTCAGCAGCTTCTTAAAGCTGTTCAAGTCTAAAATCATTAACAAGGCCTACAAGACGTGGGCCTTGCCTACCTCATCTGTTGCCATTTTCCCCTACCTACACTATGCTCCATGTAACATGGTCTGCTTTCATTTTCTCTGCCACACAGTGGGGTATCTCACCGTCTGCTATCCTTATGTCTGCAAGAATCTCATCATCTTCCACTGTCACCTTTCACTAAACTCTGAAGACCCATTAGGCCTTTAAATTATACCCTAACAATCACTTTCTCAAGTAAGCATTCTCTCATCTACACAGCCCATCAAGAGCCCACTCTATATGCTTTTTCTTTGCAGTACTGGGATTTGAACTCAGGGCCTCCTGCTTCCCAAGCAAGCAGTCTATCTCTGGAGCCATCCCCCCAGCCTCTATTCTGTTTTCAAAGCACCCCATTCTTTTCCATCCTTACAGTGGCTGTGAGTGTAATTATTTCACTTACATCACACACACACACATTCTACATTTGGGTAGTCCCACTTTATTCTTTTTTTTGTTCAGTCATGGGGCTTGAACTCAGGGCCTGGACACTGTGAGCTATTGCTCAAGACTAGCACTCTACCACTTAGAGCCAATGCACCACTCCAGATTTTCTAGTGGTTGACTGGAGTTAGAGTCTTAGGAGCTTTCTTGCCTGGGCTGACTTTGAACCACAACCCTCATATCTCAGCCTCCTGAGTAGCTAGAATTATAGACATGAGCCACCAACACCCAGCTCCCACTTTATTCTTCACTGTACTCCCAGCAACGGGTATACAATAAATATTTCATTAAGTGAATATTAAAAGTCACTTGGGGGCTGGGAAGGTGACTCAGTGGTAAGAGTGCTTGCCTTGCATGCATGAAGCCCTGGGTTTGATTCCTCAGCACCACATAAGCAGAAAAAGCCGGAAGTGGCACTGTGGCTCAAGCAGTAGAGCACTCACCTTGAGCTGAATCGCTGAGGGACAGCACCCTGGTCCAGAGTTCAGGCCCCCACAACTGACAAGACCAAAAAAAAGAAAAAAATGTCTTGCAAGTTTTTTTGTTTTTTTTTTTGTCGATTGTGGGGCTTGAACTGAGCCTAGGGGCTGCCCCTCAGCTCTTCAGCTCAAAACTAGCACCCTACCACTTGAGCCACAGCACCACTTCTGGCTTTTTTCTGCTTATGTGGTGCTGAGGAATCGAACCCAGGGCCTCATGCATGCAAGGCAAGCATTCTCCCACTGAGCCACCTTCCCAGCCCCTCACTTGGAAGTTTTTAAGCAGTGAGTTACTATCTTTAACTCCTCACACTATCACTAAAGCACACTATTCTCTAAGGACTGTGTGTGTGAGCGTGTGCATGTGTGTGTGTGTTGGTTTTCTGTGAAAGACTTCACAATGTAGCTCAGACCAGCCTTGGTCTCGAGATCCTTCTGAGTGATGAGATTACAATTGTACACCACCAAGCCTGGCTTATATATCAATTTTAATTTCCTAACATAACATTGCCTTTACAGATCATCAGGAAATAGAAGGGCATAAAACTAGAATAGATCCCAGTCCCCAAGAAAATAATAAAAAAGACTATGTTTTCCTTTCTTGTAATTCTGAACAGAAACTAAAAGACAATTTCAAGGGGTACTGCTATATTAGGGCTCTACAACTTATTCTGAGTGACATGGTTCAAAACCAGCAGGAAAGTCCTGGAGACTCTTATCTCCAATTAACCATCAAAAAGCCAGAAGTGGAACTGTGGCTCAAATGGCAGAGCGCCAGCCTTGAGCAAAGAAGCTCAGGCACTGAGTTCAAGCTTCAGTACAGCACAACTCCCCTCCTCCCGCCCCCCAAAAATACATATATGAAACAAATTAAGTTTCAGATGGACAACTCCATTACTTATTCTGTTCAAAATATAGGAAGAGTAAAAAAAAAAAAATTTCTTTGCTCTTTTATGGGAGGAGGGGCCTAGAGATTGAACCTAGAATTTCATACATGTAAGCATGAATTCTATCAATGAGCTCCTACATTGCAGCCTAACTTACTTCCTAATACAGGCACTGAAGTTTTAGCTGAAGCTGTTTCATGCCTCAAAGTTAACTTGGATGTCAACTCTTACCTGGCACTCTCCACTCTTAACTTTTCCTTACTCCTGCTCTAGCCACAGTGACCTCTTCCCTGTTGCTTCAAGTCTGCCACAAGCCTTAAGAATTTTGCTCTTGCTGTCGTTATTCAGTCTGCGTAGATTGTTCTTCCACCAGTACAGACATTGAAGGCATCTTACCTTGTTCAGGCCTTTAGCCAAACATCACCTTCCTTCTCATTAACATCACATGTAAATATGCAGAATGAACATGCTCCTCGTTCGCTTTCTAGCTATCTTCCACACAGAATTTACCCATCTGACATTCCATATAGTCTACACACAAACACACACACACCACACACACACACACGAAGAAGCTCTATCCTACCAGTAAGCTTTAAAAAAGGCAAAGTGTCTCTTTTTTCACTGTTTACATCCCATTGCTTTAAACAGAACCTGGGCAAGGCGGGCACTCAACTAGTGTTGACTGAAAATGTTATGAAACACTTTTCACAGTCTATACTACTGAAACATAGCATTGTCATTGGGACTTAGCTGTCTGTCCCCTTCTTAAGTCTCAAAAAAATATTTTTTTAAGCCCAACCCAAGGGAAGGCACCTTTTCTTTTAGTTGACCAGAGTCAGTTCAGAACGCTATAGTAGTAGCGGCAGTTCAGAAAAATTGATGCTTCGACCTTCTTTGATCTTTCTCGTTTCCATGCTTCGGTTCCCTTGGTGCCTCAACCTTTTATATTTTAATTTCCTTTAATACAGAAGCCAAGAAACGGTCCAATTCTGCTTCTGGCACGTCAAATTCCTTCTCACTAGATCTTACCGTCCTCGACTCTGGCCTCCGTTTTCTCTTCTCGCCCTCCCCCATCAATTCGGCTTTTTCCCTCTTGTTCTTGCCCTGCCTGTCCCCCCGCTACTCCTACTCCTGCCTCCTCAGTAGGTCTTCAGCTTCAGCTTCAAATGTCTTCTCAACATCTGAGCACACTCCCGCTCCGGGGTCTCTCCTTCAATCCCCGTCTCCATTCCCATCGCCAACTCCGCCCACCAGCCCACCCCAACACGCCCGCCCCAGGAAGCCCGCTCCGAACCCCCAAGTCAACACCTCTCGGGCCCCAAATCCAACACGGACCCCTGGGCCTACGCCGTTCAAGATCGCATCCCGCAGAGAAGTTCAATGACCCACCTCTGAGGCCGACGTTCCCGCTCGACAACAACGGGCCTGGCGGGGGCTCGTTCAACTCCGAAATATTAATCCCCACAGCGCCCAGCTCTTAGAAATGCAGATGCTACGCTCCCGGCGCGCCGCCATCTTGGAGAGCCATCTGGCCTCGTGATTGGACTAGTCAGTCTCGCGTGACCTCCAGCTTAGCTGGGGGAGGCGTGCTATCGCGATAACTGGAGCTTACCAACGCTTTAGACCAGAAGGTGTGGGTGTGGCGGCCAGTCTAGAGGTGGATTCTGCGGTCTGGGCCGGATGGTCTCTGCACTCGGCTGGAGAACTTGGTTTTTCGTTTTTTTCTCTTTGTTCCGGGCTTTCTAGGCCCCAGTTTAGACTTAGTAAATCATCTTCTCTGGGATTGTGGGCGGAGGATGAGGAAGAGAGACTTTTGGGCTTGTTGGTGGGCAACAGGTCTCTGTGATACCACCTTTAATGGTCGCAGGTCAAACAACTTGAGAGGCTGGGAAAGCACCTTAGTTACAGAGGAAGAACAGACGATGTCAGGCCGTTTATTTTTGTTTGCTGGTCCTGGGGCTTGACTCAGCACAGAATTATTTCTTAGCTATTTCCCTCAAGTTTGGCGCTCTGCTACTTGAGCCACACCATGTCCGACCTCTTGCTAATTAATTGGAGTTAAGAACCTCACAGACGGCCAGAAGCCAGAGCTGGTTTCAAACCATGATCCTCAAATATCAGCCTCTTGAAAGGCTAGGAATGCAGACATGAGACACCAACGCCATGCCTTTTATGGCACACATTCAGGTTGCATCAAGTCCTCATTTTTTTGTACTTCCCCTCCAGCTTCTTGAACTGGAAACTTAGTTAATGCCTTTCATTTTCTTCTCAACTTTGGTTACTCTTTATGTTTAGCCTTTAGTAATAAACTTCAGTATTCCAATTTTACAGCTGAGATATGAAAGTTAATGACTTCCAAAGGCTGACTACTAGGGCTGGGAATGTAGCTCAGACTTGAGCACTTCCTAGCATGCTGAAGGCCTTAGATTCCATCTACACCACACCCCAGGACTCCCTACCTCCTAAAGACATACAATCAATAAGCTAGAACTAATGAACTTCCCAAGACCAAGAACTTCCTAATATTAAAACTGAGAGATGGAGTAATTGGAAGTACAGTGTGCTTTTAGCATGAAGTTAGATTCCCTAGCGCCATGAAAACAAAGCAGAAATGGTTTGCGCATATGCTAGAAATTAATGCAAAATTTTCTGGCAAACTGTTGCCCTGACAGTTGGAGAGAGCAGAGAATAAGGAATGAGACGTCAGCAGAAATCTTATGTAGAACCAAGTGTACCAGTAGTATCCTATGAAAAGTTTTTTCTAGGTGTTACACAACAAATCACTATCATAAAATCTATGAGTTGACACAAGAACTATTTTATTTACTCAGTTGTGCAATCTGGGCTGTAATTATTGCAGCTATTTTGCTGTTCTTTTCAATGACCCTAGAATGTATTAGGAGCTGCCTCAGCTGAAAGTGTGGAGCAGCTCCTTGTACTCCTCGATCTAACCTCTGTGTAGCTTTTCTTCACAATCTCCCAAGCAGGACAGTCAGACTTCAGATATGTTGACTTGAAGCTTCCAAAAGGGCAAAAGTGAAAGTCATTAGGCCTTCTTTAAGTCTTATGTCAAGAACTGACACTTCCACCATATTCTGTAGGTGAAAACAAGTCAAATGGCCAGCCTATATAAAAGGGAAGAGATAATTCCAAGGTATCTTTCAGATTGCAAAGGCATGGTTCTGTGGGGCTACCAATTTAACATGAGGACTTTATTTTTATTTTTTCGTTTGTCTTTCCTTTGGTACTGGGGGGGAAGTTTTTCTAATTTGAAATGACTTTTAGTACTAGTTACTATTGGAGTCGTTGGTGTTTTGGAGCGTGAGAGAGAGAGAGAGTGTGTGTGTGTGTGTGTGTGTGTGTGTGTTTTAAGATGAGATCTCACTATATTGCCCAGCCTTTCTGGATTACAGTTTGGATTACAAGTTTTTGTGTTTCCTTCTGAAAAGCTGAAAGAGAAAATGGCCTTGGAACGATGACTGGTGGAGTTGAAGTAGACTGTATCTAAGATGTAGGAGAACAGGGAGTAGGACTCAAATAATAGAATGCCTCCTTAGCAAGTATAAAGCCTTGAGTTCAAACCTCAGTACCACCAAAAATAAATAATAATAATGGTAGAAGCATGTTAATTGCAGCATTGTTTACCATAACCAAGATACAGAATCAACCCAGATGCCCCTCAATGGATGGATAAAAAAAATATGCTATATATAGATACATACACACACATATATACAATGGAATTCTGTGCTTCCATTAGAAAAAATGATATTGCATCATTCATAAAGAAGTGGAGGGGCTGGGAAGTTGGCTCAGTGGTAGAGCACTTGCCTTGCATGCATGAGGCCCTGGGTTCGATTCCTTAGCACCACATAAGCAAAAAGAAAAAAGCCGGAAGTGGTGCTGTGGCTCAAGTGGTAGTGTGCTAGTCTTGAGCTGAAGAGCTGAGGGACAGCGCCCAGGCCCAGAGTTCAGGCCCCACAACCGGACCAAAAAAACAAAAACAAGAAGTGGAAAGACATGGAAAAAATTATTTTTTGGTACAGTTGTGGGGCCTGAACTCTGAACATTGGATAGTAAAAGACAAAAAAATACACTTGGACATGACAAATTATACAGGACTCTAGACATTCACACAGTGAGACCAAAGAAAGATACTCTTAGGAGAGGATCACAAGGGCTCAATGGCTATGTGCATATGATCTTATAAAAGTATACTTACCGGGGCTGGGAAGGTGGCTCAGTGGTAGAGCGCTTGCCTTGCATGCCTGAGGCCCTGGGTTGGATTCCTCAGCACCACATAAACAAAAAGAAATAAGCCAGAAGTGGCGCTGTAGCTCAAGTGGTAGAGCGCTAGCCTTGAGCTGAAGAGCTGAGGGACAGTGCCCAGCTTTCCCTCAAAAAAAAAAAAGAAATTTAAAAGTATACTCATCAAAATAAGCTCCAAGAGGACTGGGAAGGTGACTCAGTGGTAGAATTCTTGCCTTGCATGCATGAAGCCCTGGGTTCAATTCCTCAGTACCACATAAACAGAAAAAGCCAGAAGTGATGATGTGGCTCAAGTGGTAGAGTGCTAGTCTTGAACAAAAGAAGCTCAGGGACAGTGCCCAAGCCCTGAGTACAAGTACCAGAACTGGCAAAAAAAAAAAAAAGTCTCAGACTTTCCAGGCTGGCTTTGAACCATGATCCTCAGATCTCAGCCTTGTGAATAACTAAGATTACAAACATGAGTCTCCAGCACCAGGCTTTGAGATCAATATACTGCTAAAGAAAAAATTGCATCTTGTATCTGAATCCAGATATATTTGCTAAGGATTTTCCTTTTCTTTTTTTTTTTTTGGGGGGGGGGGGTCCAGTCATGGGGTCTGGGCGCTGTCCCTCAGCTCTTCAGCTCAAGGCTAGCACTCTACCACTTGAGCCACAGTGCCACTTCCAGCTTTTTTTTCTGCTTATGTGGTGCTGAGGAATCGAACCCAGGGCCTCAAGCATGCAAGGCAAGCACTCTACCACTGAGCCACCTTCCCGCTCATTGCTAAGGATTTTCAAGAGAACAGGATTAGAGCCAAGCATCAATGGCTGATGCCTATAATCCTAGCTATTTAGAATGCTGAGATCTGAGGAGAATAGCCCAAGCAGAAAAGTCTATGAGTGGCTGTCTCCAATTAACTACCAAAAAGCTGAAAGTGAAGCTGTCATACAAGTGGTAGGCCACTGTCCTTAAGCAAAAAAAATTCAAGAACAGGGCCTAGACCCTGATTTTAAGTCCCAGGAGCAGCACAATAATAATGAATGATTAATATAAATCTTTAGATGAGAATAATCATACAGGTGGTTTCTATGCTCATCAAATGCCTGAGAGACCAGAATCAACTCAAAATAACATACAAATTAGAATCATCATGAAGTAAAGATGATTTCAAGTCTAGATGTATGCTCCCTTAGCCTTCAGGAACCTACTACTAAGATAAAATGCCTTACAGAGTATAATACTCATGAAGAAAGGTTATAGCTACATTCTCAAGTACCTCTAAAAAAAAGCCCAACAATAACCCAAAATGCTGTAGTACTAAGTGTTAGTGTTATGCTCACCTTTGGTCTTCAGCTCACCCAGACCTGGGCCACCCTCCTGTTCCTGGAGTTCACTCCATACAGCTGGCTTCTCCCTCTCTCCATCCAGACCCACCTGAACTCCCATCTACCTCACTTCTATCTCTCAGACCCTCCTGCTGCCTGGATGGGGACGGAGGCCATGTGTTCCCTCTTGGGGGAAATATGGCTCTTCTAATAAACCTTATAATAATCTTTCTCCTGTGCCAGCCTGCCTCTGCGTGGTCCCCTGGGATGGATGTGTGCGATCCTCCTCTTTCACTGAAGAACGTAAAAAAAAAAAAAAAGATATATATATATATATATATATATGACAGCACCTAACACCCATTTTTGCTTCTGTATGAATTGCTTTGTGCTAGATGGTTGTATGGTTTTTGTATGATTTTAACTGACTGGTTTTAGTTACTCAGTAGTGGAATGTCAGCCTGGTAGCCTAGAGTTGCTTAGTAAAAGACTTCAAAGGGTTTATAGCCCTGACCAAGGGGGCAAAGTCCTCAGAATTATCCCCCACAGCTGCAACGCCCCTCCGCCCCTCCTGGAGGCCGAGGCAGTAAGGCCCTAGGGAAGAAATATAATGTTTTAAGAAACCTAAGCAACTCCATTTTTGTTTAACACTCCATCTCAGTTCTGCGACTTGACTCGTGATCCACTTTAGCCCCAATACTAGGAATTTATGACAGAAAGCCATGCACAATCTTGGAGCCATAGATGGCGTTTGCTTAAGGCAGGTGTTAGCCCCCAAATGGTGTTGCTCCCCTTACCCCTTAGCCACCTAGGACTGGCTAAGAGTTTCTAACCAACCAGTTCTTCAGAGCCCGGGGTGAGACATGCCATGCATTCTGTTGGTCCGGGTGTGACTGGTAACCTTGGGTGTGAATCGTAACCTTTTTCCAGTCAAGTTATAGACCAAGGACATTTTTCTGTAAAGGTCAACCAATCATTATTTGCCCAGTTTAGCTTGCTTTAAATGTAAATGTTAACCAATCATGTAATTTCTTATGTAAAAGTTCCTTAAAGTTGTTTGTTCAGTACTATAAAAACTGCGCTGATTCTATGCTCAGGGCCTCTTAGTGTCACCAGTTACCATGGGCGTGGAGGACCAAGCTCGAGCTTGCAATAAACCGGGCTCTTTGTTGCTTACATTGATCATGGTCTCTGGTGGTCTTCTAGGGGTCCCAGAATTTCGGTATAACATCACTAAAAATATTTATAATGATCAGTTATATCTAATCCTAGATACATAATCATAGAACTTTCAATAACCCAAGATCAAGTCAAATGGTAGAGAAGTCAGAATAATTATGAGGAAAGTTTGATCTAAATATACATGTATGGTGCTCCAATAGTCAAGCCAAGGGCAGAAATCTAAAAATAAATCATCAACGTGGCCTAAGCTGGCTCTAAAACACTATTATACACAGATGATTGCCAGGACAACTCAGATAGAAAGCTGAAGACTGTGATTTCACAATGGAAAGGCCAACCATGCAGGCATGTCAGCTGTTTGCAGTACTAGGTTTGAATTAGGCTAGAAATACTGAATGAGTAGACTGGCCTAAGCTGCCTGTTCAATGCTATGCTTATGAAAGTTACCAGTGAAATGGGTCTTTAACCCCCAAGCTTGCCAGGTGCCAGTGGCTAACACCTGTAATCCTAGCTACTCAGAAGGCTGAGATCTGAGGATCACAGTTCAAAACCAGCCCAGGCAAGAAAGTCAATGAGATTCTTATCTCCAATAAACCACCAGAAAACCATATGTGGCACTGTAGCTCAAGTGGTAGAGCGCTAGTCTTGAGCTGAAGAGCTGAGGGACAGCGCCCAGGCCCAGAGTTCAAGCCCCCTTGACCAACAACAACAAAAGGTACAGATACCGGTCTCAGATTAGGAAGAATTTGGGGCAGTGAGTTAAAAGAGGCAGGTGGCCTGCTGGACCATTATCTGTCTTTGTCTCTGGAGGAGTTTCTGTGACCTTGGAGAAGTTTTCCACTGGAGAGGAGCAGGAAAACTGTGGCTGACAGTATGGTCTCTAGCGCTTTTAACTGATAAGAAGATACTGTGATCTGAGGGTTTGCTCTTGTGACAAGATATTTATCATAGAATCCTGTTTTTCCTGAAGCCTAAGGTGATTGTAAACTGACTGCAACTAGCTCAGATCAAAGAGCAAAGATGCCAAGAGGTTTCAAATGTCCAGATTTTAGTCAGTTCACAGGCCCAGCATGTAAGGTCTGCACAGGGACACCTCCCTACCTCTTGGCTAAGTTTCTGCCCAGTATCTATTACCTAGGTAACTGGCAAACCTGAAAGCAGTCACCTTCCTCTCCTGCTAGGTCACATCCTAGGCCCCCTCTGGTCACATGCCTCCCATCTGACCTTAGGAGGGTCCCAAACCCAGAGGTAATGTCCGGAATCAGTGTGGCCACACCTTTCCCCCACCTGGCCACACCTGGCCTACATAAGTCCTGGCCTGGGGTGGGTCACCCCTTTCCTTTTTTTTTTTTTTTTTGGTCAGCTGTGGGCCTTGAACTTTGGGCCTGGGCACTGTCCCTCAGCTCTTAAACTCAAGGCAAGAGCTCTACTGCTTGAGTCACAGAGCTGCTTCCAGTGTTTACTGTTTAGAGATAAGAGTGTCTTGAGCCATGCTTCTAGCCTAGCTCTTTGCTGGTTAGGTAGGAGATGGAGTCTCAGGGATTTTTTTTCAACCCGGGCTGGCTTTGAACTACAATATTTGCCACAAAAACCCTTTAGTATTTCCAATTAGAACAACAAGGAGATCAAATAGAATAAGTAGAGCTTACCTGATTCTTACAAAAATTGACTAACAGGCCTGGGAAGGTGCCTCAGTGATAGAGTGCTTGCCTCGCATGCATGAAGCCCTGGGTTTGATTCCTCAGCACCACATAAACAGAAAAAGCCAGAAGTGGCGCTGTGGCTCACATGGTAGGGAGCTAGCCTTGAGTAAAAGAAGCTCAGGGACAGCACCCAGGCCCTGAGTTCAAGCCCTAAGACTGGCGAAAAGGAAAAAAAATTGACTAACAAATATTCTGCAATGACAAAACTCGTTAGACGTGATGAGAATTTTTAGCACAGATATAGTATTGATTTCTTTCTGGTAACCCTAACAGTGCTTAAGTCAACCAAAGTTACAGAAAGAGCCTTAGCTTTTGCAAATCCAAAGCAATCTTTCACCAGGAAATCAGCAGCATGTGATGGAGCCAAGTGAGACTCCAGTCTACTTTTACCATGGTGGAAGTAGTCAGGATGGTCTAGGCAGGAGTGAGGCCTGTCTTCCAGGTTGGAAGAGATGGACTAGATCTGGACTGCATGTAGACTGGTGGCACTGAACTACGAATCCAAACTGAACAAACTTCAGGAATCTCAGACAATTTAAGCCAAATAACTCGATTACAATGCCAAATAGCAAGTTTAGATGGACACAGACATACACACACACTGTACACATTAAGTTTTTCAGTGCCCCAAAATGAATAACGCCTGTAGACTCTTGGAATTCCAGCAGTAAGATAACATTATTTTGCCCAATATTTTAGAACCATGTAGTCAGTACTGGAATACACAACACCAAACAAAAAAAGGCAAAACTCAAAACCTAAAATTTTTGACAACAATGTTTAGACATCTTTGCTAACAAAACACATCAGATGGTTGGGCCTCAGTTACCAGGGCCTATAAAGAGGCAGCAACTTGTTAGCAAGGTACATTAGAATAAATGGATGGACTAGTATGCTTTGTGAAAGGTTAAGGGTCAGATGAGACCAAACCCTTAATCCACCAGGTGGCCAAGATGGTGAACTCAAGATGGCAAATTTCTGAAAAAGTGCAAAGAAAACCTGAACAAATGGAAACTCTGACAATTTTCAATCTTAGAGTGGCTAGCCTTTGAGAGGAAACCTAGACGGGGGGGGGGGGGAGTTCCCCAGGACCCAGCCTGTGTTGCACTCTTCAGGGCACAAGCCAAAATGTTGTAGAAAAAAGAAAGGGAGAGAAGGAAAGTTGGACATGATTGGCAGAGAGCAAAGAGAGCCTGAAAGTAAACAGACTTCTGACCATTTATCATTGCAGTGGCAAAAACTGTCTACATCTGAGAATGGCATAAAAATGAGGTGCTCTGGCTTTCCAGGGAGCGCAGGAGGCGTTTCAAAGGGGTTTTGCGGCTCAGGCATGACTCGCAACACCCCATTAAATGTG
>NW_012267247.1:7945594-7962213 GCF_000151885.1 Dipodomys ordii
GGAGGGGGAGGGGGAGGGGGAGGGGGGAAGGGGTGTCCCACCCCAGGCCAGGACTTATGTAGGCCAGGGACAGGAAGAGGTGTGGCCAGGTGGGGGGAAAGGTGTGGTCACACTGATTCCGGATATGACCTCAGGGTTTGGGACTCTCCTAAGGTCAGGTGGGAGGCATGTGACCAGAGGTGGCCTAGGATGTGACCTAGCAGGAGGGGAAGGGACTGCTTCCAGGTTTGCCAGTTACCTAGGTAACAGATACTGGGCAGAAACTTAGCCAAGAGGTAAGGAGGCATCCCTGTGTAGACCTTACACAGCAAAAGTAGCTTTTTTGTTATTTAGTTTTTATAATCATAAGCTTAACTCTGCAATGGAGCTAGACTTGGAGGGGAGTAAGGAAAACATGGAACCCGAAGAACTGCATGCAATGAGGGCACAAAGATTACAGGATATTGCAAGCAGATGGGGTGTGAGAGTGCTCTCTCCTAAACTGCAGAAGGCATGGCCGAGTGGTTATGATAAATCAAGTCAAATGTGTTCAGAGTTGTCCATAGTCAGTAATGGTCTTGCTGGTCTTTCCATTGCTGGACCCAAAGCCCCACATGGATTCCACATATCCAAAGACCACATGCTTACCATCCAACTAATCGGTCTTGGCTGTGCAGATGGAAAACTGGGAACCACTTGGGTCTGGCCCAGCATTTTCCAAGGACATAATTCTAAGACCTGTATGCTTCATGATAAAATTCTCATCTTCAAATTTCTCTCCATAGGTGGACTTGCCACCAGTGCCATTATAGCATGTAAAGTGACCATCCTGGCACATGAATCCTGGGATAATCCTATGAAAGTAGGAACCCTTACAACCAAAACCTTTCTCTCCAGTGCTCAGAGCACTGGAGTTTTCTGCTGCCTTTGGAACTTGTTCTAAGGACAGTTTGAAGGAGACACAACCCAAATGCTGTTGGTGGCAATGTTGAAGAATACAGTGGAGTTGATCATGGTTGACAGCAGGGTCTGATAGCAGTAGTTGCAAAGCCCCAAAGCAGCTTTTGAATTGCCTCTTACAATAAGACAATGTAGGAGTTGAAGAAAGTTCCTGATATCACAATGAAAAAGTCATTCAAGATAGACACATAGTCTCTAAACCTGATTGGCCTAGACCAAACAATCCTGAATGTAAGTTTATATCCAACTCCAGATGTCTGTTCCTGCAATTTCAACAAGTCCTGGACTGTGCTATAGAAATCTGAATAATCTTCAAGAAAAGTAATATCCAAATGTGCACTGCTTAAAACTCAACATGCTGTAGAAAGCCACATGCTTTGAGTTTGGAAAGATGTCAGGGGTCAGGGCTTGAGAGGCCCTGCATGGGACCTTGCACAATTACTCACTGCTCTTCAGGTCACTGGAAACTCTTCTTCAGTTATTAGCTACAACAAAACTACTAGAAAAGAAAAAGAGCTGGGTGCCCGGGGCTCACTCTTTTTTTGGGGGTGGGGGGAGGGGGTCCGGTCGTGGGGCCTGAACTCTGGGCCTGGGCGCTGTCCCTCATCTCTTCAGCTCAAGGCTAGCGCTCTACCACTCTTGAGCCACAGCACCACTTCCGGCTTTTTTCTTTTTTGCTTATGTGGTGCTGAGGAATCGAACCCAGGGCCTCATGCATGCAAGGCAAGCGCTCTACCACTGAGCCACCTTCCCAGCCCCCCCGGGGTCACTCTTATAATCCTAGCTACTCAGGAGACTGAGATATGAGTATAAAGATTTGAAGCCAGCCTAGGCTCCTAATCATCATCTCCAAGTAACTACCAAAACACAAAACAAAAATAGAAGTGGAGCTATGGCTCAAGCGATATAGTGCTAGCCTGGAGGGGGGAAAAAAAAAGCTCAAAGACAGTACCCAGGACCCGAGTCCAAACCCAGGCCTGGCCACAAAAGAAAAGCAAGTGCACACTTCAAGTTTGCAGTTTTTAAAATAATTTTTTGGTGGTTCAGAGGTTTGAGGTTTGAACATAGGAACTTGAACATGCTAGGTAGTTGCTCTACCACTTCAACCACAGCTCCAGTTCAAGGAAAGAAGTTCCTGAATCTTGGGCAAATCATAACTGCCACCTCAGTTACTGAGTTTTCTAAGTATCTGGGGTTTGTTGTTGTTGTTGTTGATGTTTTGTTGTTGGTTGTTGGGCTTGAACTCAGGGACTGGGTGCTGTACTCAAGCTTTTCTGATCAAGGCCAGCATTCTACCATTTTGAGCCACAGCTTCATTTCTGGGTTTCTGGTGGCTAATTGGAGATGAATCTCATGGACTTATCTGCCTAGGCTGGCTTCAAACCAGGATTCTCAGCCTCCTGAGTAAGAGAATTATAGGCTGCCTGGCTTGTGATTATCTCCAGCTAAATCACAGAAAGGGCAGGAAGTGACTATGTGGTTCAAGTGGTAGAGTGCTAGCCTTGAGCAAAAGAAGCTCAGGGACTGCACCCAGGCCCAGATTCAAGTCCCAGGACTGGCCAAAACAAAACAAAACAAAAATTTCTTTTGGTTTTGGTGTTCTGAAAATTTTCAGTTTATTGCACTAGGCTTTTTGAGGGGCTTGTACTCAAAGTTTTGCACTCTCATTTTTCACTCAAGACTGGTGCTCTACCACTTAAACCACTCCTCTATTTCTGCCTTTTTGCTGGTTAATTCAATATGAGTCTCTTGGATTTATCTGCTGGGCTGGCATGACCCTGGATCCTCAGATCTCCAGCTCCTGAATAGTTAGGATTACAGGTTTGAGCAACTAGCACTAAGCTAAAAATATAAATATTAAAAGTCATGGACTTGTGGTCACCCAGGGTTCTTGTAAGAGTAAAATACCATCTTTACATCACGCATGGCAATTACCTAACACACCACAGTGATGCCCGGGGAAGACAAATCCAACCTAGAAATCCAACTACTTTCTTTTTTTTTGTTTGTTTGTTTTTGTTTTTGTTTTTTGGGTCCTCGTGGGGCCAGAACTCTGGGCCTGGGCACTGTCCCTCAGCTCTTCAGTTCAAGGCTAGCGCTCTACCACTTGAGCCACAGCGCCACTTCCAGCTTTTTTCTTTTTGCTTATGTGGTGTTGAGGAATTGAACCCAGGGCCTCATGCATGCAAGGCAAGTGCTCTACCACTGAGCCACCTTCCCAGCCCAAACAGTGAAGTTTTTTTTTTTTTTTTGGTTGGTTGTGGGGCTTGAACTCTAGGCCTGGGCGCTGTCCCTGCACTCTTCAGCTCAAGGCGAGTGCTCTACTACTTAAGCCACAGTGCCACTTCCCCAACTACTTTCTTAATGCTTCGTGTGGGTGTAGGCAATGTGGCTTCAAGCCAATGCAGCAGGTGCCTCGGAGAGAAGGCTGTAGTTGCCATGATACCCAAGGCCATCTGAGGAAGACAATCTAGCTCTTCAGAGCTCCTTGCCTCATATACTAGGGTATGTGGATTTGGTGTTTTCCAAGGAGGATCTCTCTGAGATAAGTAATATGCTGCTGGCTATAAGGTGCCATGCTGAAGTCAACCCAGAGCACCAGTTTAGAGCCCTTCTTCCAGGTTGTAGGCATCATGACCAAAACCCCCACGGACACCATTGAAATCCTGAGTAAGAGAGTAGTGTGCTAAAAACTAGGGACAAAGACTAGCACTGGTGATTATACCTGTAATTAATCCTAGCTACTCAGGAGGCTGAGATCTGAGCATCATGTTTTCAAGCCAGTCTGGGTAGGAAAGTCCATAAGGCTCTTCAATTAACTACCAAAAAAAAAAAAATCTGGAAGTGGAGCTGTGGCTGAAGACATATTAGAGTGCTATCCTTGAATGAAAACTCAGAGGTCCAGGCCATTTAAGCACCAGGACCAGCATATGAGAGAGAGACAGAGACAGAGACAGACACAGACACAGACACAGAGACACAGAGAGACAGAGAGAGACAGAGACAGACAGAGAGAGGGGGAGAGAGACAGAGAGAGACAGGGAGAGAAAGAGGGAGGGAGAGAGAGGATTACTGTAGGATTACTCAGGAGACAGCTTGAGGATCGTGGTTTGATGCCAGTCAGGGCAAGAAAGTCCAAGAGACTCTTATCTCCAATTTATCACCAGAAAACCAGAAATGGCACTATGGCTCTAAGTGGTAGAGTGCTAGCCTGAGCAGAAAAAGCTCAGAGACAATAACAAGGCCCTGAGTTCAAACCCCATGACCAACAAGAGAGGAAGAGGGGAGAGAGGGAGGAGAGACAGAGACACAGAGAGAGACAGAGACACAGAGAGAGACAGAGAGAGAGAGAGATCGGGAGCCAGTGAAGATGCTAAACATCTCCGCCTCCGAGCTAATCATCCAGCAGGTGTTGACAATGGCTGTATCATACAACCAGAAATAAGTAACATTACATTGGATTCGGCATTCTCCTCACAACAACTGCAGCTGTAACCTGGCTGCTGTCTTGGTGTCTTATTCCATTAACAGAGGGAACCAGTGGATTCTGGGTTTGGCTGTGGAGCCTGAGTACACTTCCCATACTTGGAAGGGTCAAGGCCTTCTTGGCTGACCATCTGCATTGTGGCTGCTGGCTACTCCTGCTGCTCCTGCTGCTGAGTGGGCCTTAGTCATGGTGCAAGGTTATTGCAAGCCGAGGAGGTTGATCTCTTTGACTAATCTCCAAAAAGCAACCCACTCAGTCAGGTACAAGGTAGTCATTTAGCCTGTTAAATTTTTGTGGGTGATGGAGAAAGCTAGGAGACTCATGCCAGTGTCACTCTAGCTGGGTTCTGTAAGGGAATAACCTTAGTCTTTACATCACCCCTGGATGGGTTGGGAATTTGGCTCAAAGTGGTGGAGTGCCTGCCTAGCAAGCACAAGATCCTGAGTTCAAACCCCAGGACTGTCCAAATCACTCCTGGAGAAAGAATATCGGACACAGCAATTCACCTACAAAAGCACCAAGATGGTCTGTGGGTGCCTGTTGGACCCAAAGATGGCCACTGAGTTCTGCAGCTCCTATGAACATTACTTATCTGGGAGGGAGCCCTATGGTAGGGGCTGGTTATAAAAAACAATTGAGGCTAGAGTATACCAGCAGTCAAGCACTTGCCTACCATGCACATGTCCCTGGGTTCCATGTCTATCATCACAAATAAAATAAATCAAGGTAATATAGCTAGACACTGTAGCTCAGGCCTGTAATTCCTGGATGAAGAGATTGGGAGGATGGATCTTCAGGCCAGTCTGGGCAACAACTTATCAAGACCCCATCTCAAACCACAAAAAGCTGGGCCGGGTGCTGGTGGCTCATGCCTGTAATCCTAGCTACTCAGGAGGCTGAGATCTGAGGATCATGGTTCAAAGCCAGCCTGGGCAGGAAAAGTCTGTGAGACTCTTATCTCCAATAAACCACTCAGAAAACTGGAAGTGGTGCTGTGGCTCAAGTGGTAGAGCACTAGCCTTGAGATGAAGAGTGGAGGGACAGGCCCAGAGTTCAAGCTCGATGACCACCACCACCAACAACAACAACAACAAAAAAGCTGGGCACAATGACAAACATCTGTCATCTCAGCTACTTTGGAATAGGAAGGTCAAACCAAAGTAAAATGATTTGAGAGTGTGGGGGTGTGACTTAAGGAACGGAGCACCTGTCTAGCAAGTGGTAGGTCCTGAATCTAAACCCCAGTGACATTAAAAAAAAAAAGATAGAAGTTTATATCAAAAACTCAATACCAAGCCAGGCGCCAGTGGCTCACGCCTGCAATCCTAGCTTCTCAGGAGGCTGAGATCTGAGGATCACAGTTCTGTGTGACATATCCAATTAGCCACCAGAAAACTGGAAGTGGTGCTGTGATTCAAGAGGTAGGTCACTAGCCTTGAGCTGAAGAGCTGAGGGAGAGTGCTCAGATCCAAAGTTCAAGCCCCACCAATTTTTATTTTCATTTTTTTATTCTTTTTTTTTTGGCGGGGGGTGGGGTCCGGTCGTGAGGCCTGAACTCTGGGCCTGGGCGCTGTCCCTCAGCTCTTCAGCTCAAGGCTAGTGCTCTACCACTTGAGCCACAACACCACTTCCGGCTTTTTTCTTTTTGCTTATGTGGTGCTGAGGAATCGAACCCAGGGCCTCAGGCATGCAAGGCAAGCGCTCTACCACTGAGCCACATTCTCAGCCCCTTATTTTCATTTTTTTGTCAGTTGTGGGGCTTGAACTCTGGGCCTGGGTGCTGTCCTTCAGCTCTTCAGCTCAAGGCTAGTACTCTAACACTTGAGCCACAGCACCACTTCCAGTTTTCTGGTGGTTAATTGGAGATGAGTCTCACGGACTTTCCTGCCTCAGTTGGCTTTGAAGCATGATCCTCAGATCTTAGCCTCCTGAATAACTAGGATTACAGGCGTGATCCACCAGTGTCCATTTAACATTTCTTTTGAGACAATCTTACAATCATCCTGCCTCAGTTTCTCAAGTGTTAGGCTTATGAGTGTGCAACACCATTCCTTGCTTAACATATTTTTTTTACAAAGATTCAGTGAAAGTTGATTATCTAATAATAATGACATAGATACTTTCACTAGTTGCAGTGTTCTACTGAAAAGATGTATCTTTACGTAGCTTCTCAGGCCACTGTTGGTAGGCAGCTGTTTTCATTTTCTTTTTCTTGTAAACAATGTTGGATTGCATATATTATATACACTGGTTCTCTAATTTAAGGATGTTCCCTTAATCCCTGGTGGTGACAGAAGAAGGAAGGGAAGGGAATTTGCCTTGTTCTTCATGGAGGAGCTGTTGGAAGGATGTCTGAACCACTTGGAGATGACCTTGGTCTGACCTCCTTGATAGCAGCACCCAAAGCAGCAGCTCTCAAATCCCAATGTGCATGTCACCTGGGGAATGTGTTCAGCAGAAGGCTCCCAAGCTGCCCCTAGGGGGTGGGAGTCAGTCTGGGGAATGTGCATTTTGACAAGCACTCTGTCTGATTCTTACCCAGGTACATTCTGGGATGCACCAGGCTGTCTGTCATTTGGACCACCCTTGAAGAAACATGGATGTAGGGGTTGGGAATGTGGCTAGTTGTAGAGTGCTTGCCTAGCATGCATGAAGCACTGAGTTCCATTCCTTACTAAACAGAAAAAGCTGGAGGTGGCGCTGTGGCTCAAGTGGCAGAGTGCTAGCCTTGAGCAAAAGATTAGGGACAGTGCTCAGGCCCTGAGTTCAAGCCCCAGGACTGGGAACAAAAAAATGAAACAACAACAAAAAAAACCACAAAGAAACATGGATGGAGAGAGGAAGGGAGATAAACGGTGCCCCAATGGGGGAGGCAGTGGGGGAATGATTGATGATTGAGAGAAAACTAATTAGGCATCTTCATTCATCCTAAGGGAGAAAGCTTCAGGGTGCTATGGATTGGAGCCCTAGTAACAACGCTACAAGATGACCTTTATCTAATAAGAAGGTTCAGTGAGGGCTGGGAAGGTGGCTCAGTGGTAGAGTGCTTGCCTCACATGCATGAGGCCCTGGGTTCGATTCCTCAGCATCACATAAGCAGAAAAAGCCAGAAGTGGCGCTGTGGTAGAACGCTAGCCTAGAGCTGAAGAGCTGAGGGACAGCGCCCAGGCCCAGAGTTCAGACCCCATGACCGGCAAAAAAAAAAAAAAAAAAGAAAAAAGAAGGTTCAGTGACTGGCACACATAGAAAGACTCCAATCTCCTCCAGTCTATCCCTAAACTGGCATTTCCTCCTCTCCCTTGTAACCAGTGTTGTTCAGTTGGGAATTATCAAGAGTACATAGACATGCCTCAGAGTTCCCTGGGGTGTTAAAGGAAGAATGAGTTCTGGCTGGGAACAGGAAAACAGGAGAGCTTCCCCTAAGGTCACAGCTATTATACCCAATGCTGAAGATGCTGCTGGACGACACAAGTCTCTGTACAACAAAACATGATGGGTGGGATGCATAGTGGCCCAACTACTCTGAAAAATAATTTAACTCAATCATTGCATTTCAGGGTGTACACAACCAGAAAAACCCCTATATGTGAGCTCCAGAGTACATAAACAACCAGATATTCTGAGCGGGGTAGATCAAACAGTAAAAATCTGTAAAGGATTCAAATGTTCTTGGATAGGTGTGTAAATTGTGGTACATTCCAATAATGTAATACTGTAAGTGGTATAAATGAATGAACTATACCCACTCAAGGAGATATATCATAGAAGCAAAATGAATGAAAACAATTCATTGAATAAGTCACAGGAAAATGTTCTACATTCAGAACAAAGCCCAAGAAGTGGAAACAAAAGAAAGAAAAAGCACAAAGTAAAACAAACAACTTATTATCTGGGAATGACATCTAAAAGAGATTGTAAAGCAAATTCAGAATACTGGTGGAAAATAGTAGGCAAAAAAACATGTTTGGGGCTGGGAATGTGGTAGAGTGCTGTCCTAGCATGCATGAAGCCCTGGGTTCCATTCCTCAGTACACATAAACAGAAAAAGCTGGAAGTGATGCTGTGTTTCAAGTGGTAGAGTGGTAGCCTTGAACAAAAGCAGCTCAGGGACAGTGCCCAGGTCCTGAGTTCAAGCCGCAGAACTGGCAAAAAAAATGTTTATTTATATCAAATATTCAATATAAAATTAAAAATATTCAAAAATATTCAAAATCTAAAGGAATAAAAGGAGAAGACAAAAATCTCCTAGCCATTAAGACAGTCTCAGGGGTGCTGATCTCCTCTAAGGGCACTAGGATCCAGGAAGTAAGAGGTTGAGCCTAAGAGGCCTGTGGAGGCTTAAAAACCCATCTTCACCTCCATCTTCTGGAGACTGAAGTGTCCTCTTCTACCTCTTGCTAGTTTATTGTCACTAAGTCATGGCCTGATTTCCTAGCCAAGTTAATGCTTTCTCTAAAGACAACAAACCTATACTTGGGACTTTTTTTTTTTTGAGATACTGGAATTTTTATTTTGTTTTATTCATTTACTTATTATTTTTCTGCTGGCACTGGACTTGACCTCAGGGCCTGGCACTGTCCTAGTAGCTTTTTTCACTCAAGACTGGCACTTTACTACTTGAGCCACAACTCTACTTCTGGCTTTTTAATAGTTAATTGGAGATAAAAGTCTCACGGACTTCACTGTTTGGGCTAGCTTTGAACTGTGACCCTCAGCTCTCAATCTCCTAAGTAGCTAGAATTACAGCACAAACCATTGGTGTCTGACTCAATGTGTGTGTATGTGTATGCGTGTGTGTGTGTGTGTGCGCGCGCGCGCGCGCACACGCGCGCATGCGAACTTTGGGCTTGATCTCAGGGCATGGGCACTATCTCCAAGCTTTTTGGATGAAGGCTGGAGTTCTACCACTCAAGCTACAGTTCCACTTCTGGCTTTTGGGTGGTTAACTGGAGATAAGAGTCTTATGACTTGCCCTGGTTTCCCTGGGCTGCTTTGAACCACAATCCTCAGATCTCAGCCTTCTGACTATCTAGGATTACAAGAATTAACCATGGTGCTAATTTTTTTTTTGGTTGGTCATAGGGTTTGAACGCTGAGTCTGGGTGCTGTCCCTGAGCTCTTCAGCTCAAGGTGAGCGCTCTACACTTGAGCCACAGTACCACTTCCAGCTTTTTCTGTGTATATGGTACTGAAGAATTGAACAGGGATTCATGCATGCTAGGCAAGTACTCTACCACTAGGCCACATTCCCAGCCCTAACTAATTATTTTTTAAGTTATAGTATACAAAGTACTAGGCTTATCCCTCCCCCCCCTCTGTTTCCTGCTAGTACTGGGGCTTAAATTGGGGGCCTCTCTCACTAAGCTTTACTCCATCCCCTAGGGCTTCAGTTTTGGATTTTTGATGGTTAATTGGAGATAAGAGTCTGGTGAATTTGTCTACCTCAGCTGGGTTTGAACTTCCATCCTCAGATCTTAGCCTGCTAATGCACTAGGTCTTATCTAGGCATGCACTTTTTATTGTCTGTCATGGGGCTTGAACTTGGGGCCTGAACTCAGGGTCTGGACACTATTCTGCAGCTCTTTTTGCTCAAGACGAGCACTCTAGCACTTGGAGCCATAGCGCCACTTCCAGTTTTCTGGTGGTTAATTGGAGATAAGAATCTCATAGACTTTCCTTCCTGGGATGGCTTTGAACCATGATCTTCAGATTTCAGCCTCCTAAGGATTATAGGCATGAGCCACCAGCACCCCAGGCATGCACTTCTAATAAGCCACTTCTAACAAATGTACCCTAGCGTGCACTTTTTTATTTTTTTGTTGGTCATGGGGTTTGAACTCTGGGTTTGGACGCTGTCCCTGCTCTATTCAGTTCAAGTCTAGCACTCTACCGCTTGAGCCACAGCATCACTTCCAATTTTCTAGTGGTTTATTGGAGATAAATTGGATTGGATTTTCCTGCCAGGGCTGCCTTTGAACCATGATCCTCAGATCTTAGCCTCTTTAGTAGCTAGGATTACAGGCATGAGCCACCAGCACCTGGCTCCTAGTGTGCACTTTGTGTGTGTGTGTAGGGGGGGAGGTCCGGTCATGAGGCCTGAACTCTGGGCCTGGGCGCTGTCCCTCAGCTCTTCAGCTCAAGGCTAGCGCTCTACCACTTGAACCACAGCGCCACTTCTGGCTTTTTTTTTCTTTTTGCTTATGTGGTGCTGAGGAATCAAACCCAGGGCCTCAGGCATGCAAGGCAAGCGCTCTACCACTGAGCCACCTTCCTAGCCCTACTGTGCACTTCTTAACAAGCCATGCTGAGACAGTGATCCCCAGAACACACTTCAAGAGTTGATGACTTCAAATTCATACTACAAGGGTTTCCTCTCTTTCCATTGAACAAAGATTCCTGTTTATGAGCCCATCATTTCTTGGCTCATTTTGTCCATGATCTCATCTACCATTTACCTGCCAGGCAAGAATGAGATAACTGATGACTAACTTAAACTCGCCAAGGAGGACAGAATTAAGCAGGGCCTGGAAAAAAATCCCTCGTCTTTTCTTCTTCCATTTCTCTAGCCTCTGCAAAGCTTCAGGCCAGAGATCAAATCACACACACACATCCCTATTTGAATATGGACAAATTAAATATAACATACATATGTAGAATATATACATAAATAGTTTGTAAAGAAATGTCTGTTTTTAAGCCAGGTTCTGGTGACTCATGTCTGTAATACTAGCGACTCAGGAGGCTGAAATCTGAGGATCACAATTCAAAGCCAGCTCAGGCAGCCAAAGCTTTGAAGCTCTTCAATAAACAAGCAAAAGCTGGGTGTAGGGGTGTGACTCAAGTGGTAGAACATCAGCTTTGAACATAGAAGTCAAGTAAAAGTGTGAGCCCTAGTACTGGCACACATGAACACACACACACACACACACACAATGAAGAAAAAAGAATTAAGTTTAGAGAAAAATTAGAAAAGTATATGTAAAAAAGAGAAGAAAAAGTTTACCTACAGCCTCTCAAAGACAGCCATTTAAAAATTTGGACAACTTACTTCCCAGTTACATCAAGGATTGCTTATGTTTTGAGGTTTTTCTTTCAAATGTTGCAGTTTGAAAAAGTTACTTTTTTGGGGGGGGGTCCGGTTGTGGGGCCTGAACTCTGGGCCTGGGTGCTGTACCTCAGCTCTTCAGCTCAAGGCTAGCCTCTACCATTTGAGCCACAGTGCCACTTCCGGCTTTTTTCTTATGTGGTGCTGAGGCATCGAACCCAGGGCCTCAGGCATGCAAGGCAAGCGCTCTACCACTGAGCCAACTTCCCAGCCCCCAAAAAGATACATTTTATATAATTTCAGATTCTACTTTTCACTTAATATTTTATCATAAATATGTTCTGTGGTATTCATCAAGGCTGAACATCTGTTTAGTATTGCAACAGGTCCCAGTTTTCCCAAATTCACCAAAGGAGATTGAGATTTCACAGTTGTATGAAGTCAGGATTGAGAAAATATGTCTGTCCTTCCTTCCTTCCTTCCTTTCTTCCTTCCTACCTTCCTTCTTTCCATTTTTTGTTGGTTGTGGGTCTTGAACTCTGGGCCTAGGTACTAGCCCTGAGCTCTTTAGTTCAAGGCAAGTGCTCTACCACTTGAGCCACAGCGCCACTTTCCGTTTTCTGATGGTTTATTGGAGGGTAAGAGTTTCACAGCCTTATTCTGCCCAGGCTGGCTTGGAACCATGATCCTCAGATTTCAGCCTCCTGAGTAGCTAGGATTATAGGTGTGAGCCACCAGCGCCAGGCTTTCCTTTCCTTTCTTTTTCTTCCTTCCTTGCTTTCTTTCTTCCTTCCTTGCTTCCTTCCTCAGATCTCATCCTCCTCAGTAGCTAGGCTTAAAGGCATGAGCCAACGGTGCCTGGCTTTCCTTTCCTTTTTTGTCTTTGCCAGTACTAGGGTTTGAACTCAGGGCCTCTCACTTGCCTGGCTGATGCTCTACCATTTGGGCCACATCTCCAGCTCTGCTTTTTTGCTAGTTATTTTGGAAATGGAGTGTTGAGGACTTTTCTGCCCAAGCTGGCTTTACACTGAGATTCTCCATATCTCAGCCTTCTGAATAGTTAGGTAATAAGCTTTGGGGTACCAGTGCTTAACTATTTATCTGTAGCAGAATTAAATTTCTTTCTTTAGTCCTGGTTAAAAAAAAGTCACTTCCTGATAAACTTAGACTTGAGTGTTCAGTTCTTGACTTTTCTGTCACTGCAGTAAGTGGGGTGAGGAGAGTCTTTGCTTATTTTTGTATGTTGTTCATCATGGTGACCTCCTGCTCCAGGTGGAACAGATGGGCATTTTGCTTAGTCAGTCTGGGGTAGAAGGGAGTAGAAATGTGGCAATGGGAGCTGGGAAGGGACTCTCCACAAGAACAGCCTGCTCTGTGGTCACACCCCTACCTGGTCCTCAAACATCTTCCTAGCTAAGCAGAACATGAGATCTTTCCCCTTGTGCAGGCAGAGAGTGTTTCTTTTTTTTTTTTTTTTGTCGGCCGTGGGGCTTGAACTCTGGGCCTGGGCGTTGTCCCTCAGCTCTTCAGCTCAAGGAGAGCGCTCTACCACTTGAGCTACAGCGCCACTTCCAGTTTTCTGGTGGTTTATTGGAGATAGGAGTCTCACGGTCTTTCCTGCCTGGGCTGGCTTTGAACCGCAGTCCTCAGATCTCAGCCTCCTGAGTAGCTAGGGTTACAGGAATGAGGTACCAGCGCCCGGCTCAGAGAGTGTTTCTGATTTCTGGCTTACTCACTCAGTACTTCCATTTCTGCTCTGTAGTAACTGTAGCATTTCAGTAGCATTTTTTGTAGTATTCTGTAGTATTTCTCTACAGCCTTGGTCGTCTGCCTAGCCCTTGTCTAGAAATCAAAGTCTTTCCAAACTCTAACTAAAGGGGGTTTGTTGAACTTCAGCCAGGGCCAAATGTACAGTTCCTGCTCTTTTACTTCCTTTTGAAACTCTCTACTGTCTGCCTTCCCTCTCTAATGAGGTAGGTCTCTCTCAGTTCATTTTGTGCTGCTATAACAGAATCTCTGAGTTGGGGTAATTATAAAGAATACAGATTAATTTCTTACAGTTTTTTCCCCCCAGTCATGGGTCTTGATCTAAGGGCCTGGGCACTGTCCCTGAGCTTTTTGGCTCAAGGCTAAGGTTCTACCACTTCAAACTTCAACTCCATTTCTGGTTTTCTGGTCATTAAATGGAGACAATAATTTCATGGACTTTCCTGCCTGGCTTTCTTTGAACTGTGATCCTCAGATCTTAGCCTCTTGAGTAACTAGTATTATAGACATGAGACACCAAACCTAGCTTTTCTTACAGCTCTTGAGTCCAAGATATCTAAGACCAAGAGGCTGCATCTGGTGAGGACTTTCTTTCTGTGTCATTTCATGGTAGAAGTCAGAAAGACAAAAAGAGATGATAGATCCATGGATCTCGATCCATGGATCGATCGATAGATAGCTTGATTGATAGAGGGTCATACTCTTTATTCTCAAGGGAACCCAACCCTTGTGATAACGAACTCACTTCCATAATAGCAGCAATAATCCATTCATGAGGTAGAGCCTCATGGTCTAACCATGGCTTAGGGATCTAATTTGCCAACACTGCCCCACTGGGGACCAAGTTTTTAATACATGAACTTTGGCAGGGGAGGGGGCATATGGAAAGGTCTTATTTGAAGTGGAGGTAGAAAAAAATTGTTTTTGGTTATGTCTCTTCCTGAATCTTTTGGTCTTACAAATATATAGTTTGTGAGTTTAAAATCTTAAGATGCTTCCACTTTGACTCACTAGGTGGGCCCCAGGCCCTCAACCAGAAAGAATCACTAGGCATGGTAGTGTTCACCTGTAATTCCAGCATCCAGGAGGTAAAAGCAAGAAGATATAAAATTTAAAACCAATGTAGACTACGTTGTAAGACCCTGTTTCAAAAGAAAAAGAAACTAAAAACAAAAAAATTGGGCATTCATGGCTCATGCCTGTAATCCTAGCTTACTGAGGAGGCTGAGATCTGAGGAGGAGGTGATGTGAGGATTTGAAGCCTGACTCTAAATAGGGCTGTGAAGGTGACTCAGTGGTAGAGTGCTTGCCTTGCAAGCATGGGGCCCTGGGTTCACTTCTTCAGCACCACATAAGCAGAAAAACTGGAAGTGGCACTGTGGCTCAAGTGGTAGAGAGCTAACCTTGAGCAGAAGAGCTGAGGGACAGCACCCAGGCCCAGAGTTCAGTCCCACGACCAACTAAAAAAAGGAGTCTAAATAATCCAAAAAATCAGCCAAATGCCACAAGTGGAGGTATGGCTCAAGTGGCAAAATGCTAGCCTTGAGCAAAAATGCTAAAGGAGAAGCTGAGGCCCTAAGTTCAAGCCCCAGGTCTGTCTGTCTCTTACAGACACACACACACACACACACACACGTGAGAAATTTTAAGGGAAAGAATATACCATTGTTGTACCAAGTTATGGTCTTGTTTCATAAATAAAGCTTGTTTCATAAATAATGGGCATATATCACTGGTGACCTTTGACACACAGAGCGGGACAGATAGCTGTGTTTGAGCGAAGACGTCATGTCATTGAGGAAGATGAGGTAAGGTTCTGAAGCTGAGGGTAGAGAGAGTACTGGAAGGATGCTTTCAAAAAGAGAAATCTCCCAAGTGATGGTGTCTGAACAATGGTGGCACTGTGAACAGGCTGGAAGTAATCTCCTACCCCTCCCCCTTCAGTGGGCAAAGATGGGGAGTTGCTCTGGCACAAGAAATGCTGTTCTTCCGGAGACAGACAAATGATTGCTCTCAGCAATTGGCTGGCACAATAAAGCCTATTATCTATCAGTCTGCCAGCAGAAATACTGTATGTATGCATGATTTAGACACTTTCTTTAAATTTTTCTCATAGTTGGAATTTCTGAGTCAATCACACATACAATTTAGATGTTAAAAAGATAGGAAATGGGGGCTGAGAAGGTGGCTCAGTGGTAGAGTGCTTGCCTTGCATCCATGAGGCCCTGGGTTCGATTCCTCAGCACCACATAAGCAAAAAAAGCTGGAAGTGGTGCTGTGGCTCAAGTGGTAGAGCACTAGCCTTGAGCTGAAGAGCTGAGGGACAGTGCCCAGACCCAGAGTTCAGGCACCATGACTGGCAAAAAAAAAAAAAAAAGATAGGAAATGGAAAAATATCTTTAAAAAAACGAGAGAAGCACAGAACAAAATGTAATACAAAGTTATTCCCAAACTGATAACTCAGACTTGGCCTATGAGGAATAATATAATATAATCTTTTGGCTCAGAAAGGTATCAATGTGTATAGAAAATCTTTTTTTGGGGGGGGTCCGGTCGTGGGGCCTGAACTCTGGGCCTGGGCACTGTCCCTCAGCTCTTCAGCTCAAGGCTAGCGCTCTACCACTTGAGCCACACAGTGCCACTTCTGGCTTTTTTCTTATGTGGTGCTGAGGAATCGAACCCAGGGCCTCGAGCATGCAAGGCAAGTGCTCTACCACTGAGCCATCTTCCCAGTCCCTGTATAGAAAATCTTTAACCACGCCAGGCACCAGTGGCTCACACCTGTAATCCTAGCTACTCAGGAGGCTGAGCGGTTCAAAGCCAGTCCGGGCAAGAAAGACCGTAAGACTCCTATCTCCAATAAACCACTAGAAAACCGGAGGTGGCGCTGTGGCTCAAGCAGTAGAGCACTCACCTTGGGCTGAAGAGCTGAGGGATCAGCACCCAGGCCCAGATTCAAGCCCCACTACCAACCAAAAAAAAAAAAAAATCTTTGACCAATTATCTCCACTTTGGGGAATTTATCTGAGGGAAATAAGAAAATAATTTGGTAAGCCAGGTACCAGTAGCTCATGTCTGTAATCCTAGCTACTCAGGAGGCTGAGATCTAAGGATCACAGTTCAAAGCCAGCCTGGGCAGAAAAATCCCCATGATATTCATATATCCAATTAAATATTAAAAAACCAGAAGTCAGGCTGGGAAGGTGGCTCAGTGGTAGAGCACTTGCCTTGCATGCATGAGGCCCTGGGTTTGATTCCTCAGCACCATGTAAACAAAAAGAAAAACGGGCTGGGAAGGTGGCTCAGTGGTAGAGTGCTTGCCTTGCATGCATGAGGCACTGGGTTCGATTCCTCAGCACCACATAAGCAGAAAAAGCTGGA
>NW_012267247.1:7964513-7970352 GCF_000151885.1 Dipodomys ordii
GCTAGTGCTCTACCACTTGAGCCACAGCACCACTTCCAGCTTTTTCTGCTTATGTGGTGCTGAGGAATTGAACCCAGGGCCTCATGCATGCACTGAGTCAGCTCAAGGCTTGTGCTCTACCACTTGAGCCACAGTGCCACTTCCAGTTTTCTGTTGGTTTATTGGAGATAAGAGACTCACAGGTGTTCCTGCCCAGGCTGACTTTGATCCGAGATCCTCAGATCTCAGTTTCCTGAATAGCTAGGATTACAGGAATGAGCCACTGGTGCCCAGCTGGAAATTTTCTTATGAGACCCTGTACTGACTTTCACTCTAGCTAGACTTGGAGATAGTTCTCTTAGGGCACAAGGTCCTCTGTCCCACAAGAGCCAAAGTGGCACTTGTGGGACATTTAACAAAGTCCATTGCCAAGTAGTCACCTGGGCTGGGCCAGTCATGGGCTCTGATAAACTGCTGGGAAAGTCTGGTCTTCAACCCTTTGGCCTCTAGCCATGGAGGACTCAGCAGAGCTCAGGGTCCAGCTCCCAAGCTGGCTGCAAACCTTAGGTATATCAAGTCCTGGCCTGCAATCCGGACTTGAGAGTTTGGGGACAGATGGGAGCCAATGGCAGGAAAGAAGCCCCTGGATTCAGGAGGCGTGGCATGTCCATATGCAGCCTTTGATCCACAGAGAGCCTCTCCTTTCCTTTCCAATTTCCTTTCCCAGCAAAAATATTAGGACTGATACCTTGCTGATTGCTTCAGAGCTGGAAAGCCACTAAAGATCATTTGTTCCAACCCCATGCTTTGTGGCCCAGAGAGGCCAAGCAACTTGTCCACTGATAATTTAGGACTCAGAGTGTCAGAGCCTGTTTCCTGATATCTACCTCAGAGCTCTTGCTTTAACACTATTTTTTCTTATTCATTTATAGGCTTTTTTTCTTTTTAGAATTCTTTTTCTCTCTCTCCCTTCCTTCCTTCGTTTCTGCCATACTATCTTCCTTCCTTCCTTCTTTTCTTCCTTTTTCTTTCTTTCTCTTTCTTGTACCAGTACTGGGTGTTGTTTCTTAGCTTTTTCAGTTAAGGCTGATACCCTACCATTGGAGCTACACCTCTGATTTTTGCTGGTTAATTGGAGATAACTGTCTCACAGACTTTCCTGTCTCTTCTGGCTTCAAAGTGTGATCCTCATATTTCATCCTCCTGAGTAGCTGGGATAACAGGCATAAGCCCTTGGTACCTGTCTACTTTCTTTATTAGCCAACACTAGGGGGGTTTCATTTAATGTTTCTACCTGTGTATACAATGTATCTGGATCAACCACAACCCCTCATTCCCCTCATTACAAGCTATTTCTAAAATAAACTGTCTTATGGTTTGGATGATCTTACCCTCAAATAAACAAGGACTTCTGATATAGGACATCAAAACCAGGAAATAAGAGGATCCAGAGAGCTTCCCCAGGGGCACTTGGCTGTTCAGGGTCAGCGCCAGAAAGTGTCTCATTCACAGCTGTTTCCATTATTGCCAGCCCAGGCTCTTGTCTGCTCTGGGGACTCCAAGGGAAGCAGTTACCAGGAACTTCATACGCAGATGGCCATCTATACCCTGCTTCTCTTTCCTGGTTTTGTATGTATGTATGTATGAATGTATGTATTTATTATTTATGTATGTATTCATTTGTTGGTCGTGGGGCTTGAACTCTGGGCTTGGGCGCTGTCCCTCAGTTCTTCAGCTCAAGGAGAGCACTCTACCACTTGAGCCACAGTGCTACTTTCAGTTTTCTGATGGTTTATTGGAGATAACAGTCTCATGGGGGCTGGGAAGGTGGCTCAGTGGTAGAGCGCTTGCCTTGCATGCATGAGGCCCTGGGTTCGATTCCCCAGCACCACATAAGCAAAAAGGAAAAAAGCCAGAAGTGGCACTGTGGCTCAAGTGATAGAGTGCTAGCCTTGAGCTGAAGAGCTGAGGGACAGCGCCCAGGCCCAGAGTTCAGGCCCACAACCGACCCTCCCCCTCAAAAAAAAAAAAGAGTCTCATGGACTTTCCTGCCCCACCTGTTTTCGAACCATGATCCTCAGATCTCAACCTCCTGAGTAGCTAGGATTACAGGCATGAGCCACCAGTGCCTGGCTTTGTTTTTATTTTTGTGGTACTGGGTTTTGAACTGAGGGTCTCATGCTTGCTAGACAGGCATTCTGCCAGTTGGGCTATACTCTTCCCCCATCTCCCTGGCCCTTTCATGCTTTGTATTTCAGGTAGCATCTCTCTATTTTTTTTGGAGGGGGGTCTGGTCTTGGGGCCTGAACTCTGGGCCTGGGCACTGTCCCTCAGCTCTTCAGTTCAAGGCTAGCGCTCTACCACTTGAACCACAGTGCCACTTCCGGCTTTTTTTCTTTTTGCTTATGTGGTGCTGGGGAATTGAACCCAGGGCCTCATGCATGCAAGGCAAGTGCTCTACCACTGACATACCTTCCCAGCCCACATCTATTTTTTTTTTGTCTGGGCTGGCCTAGATGATTATTCTACTTAAAAGCTTTCTGAGTATCTGGGATGATTGGTATATGTCATCATGCCCAGCCTTTTCATAGACATGAGTCTCAATAACCCTTTTTCCTAGTCTAGCCTCATAGCACTGCAATCCATCCTCTCAGTAGCTGGAAATATAAGCATGGGCCGCTGTACACAGTCATTCTTTCCTCTTTCTTTTAGTTCAGTGTTCATGTGATTTTTTTTTTTGGTCGGTCGTGGGGCTTGAACTCTGGGCTTGGGCACTGTCCTTGCACTCTTCAGCTCAAGGCGAGTGTTCTACCGCTTGAGCCACAGTGCCACTTCCAGTTTTCTAGTGGCTTATTGGAGATAAGAGTCTCACAGACTTTCCTGCCTGGGCTGGCTTTGAACCGCAATCCTCAGATCTCAGCTTCCTGAGTAGCTAGGATTACAGATGTGAGCCACCGGCACCTGGCACAACTCTATGTTTATTTTGAGGATTTTCCATCCTGTTCTCCATAGCAATGGTACCATTTCCCAAGTCCCTCAGCAATTCTGGAGGCCTCTGGTTCCTCCACCCCCTCCACCACCCTTATTGAGTTAGTTTTGTTTTAGCCATCTTGTGAGATGGGACCACTGCTGATTTCTTGTGTCTTCTCAGCATGGCACTCCCTCCCTTAAGAGGCAGATTCTGAGAGTTAGCCCCAGGCACTAAGGCTGCTGTGGTAGAAGCTGAGCTGGGCAGGAAGAGTAGTGGAATTTGCCATTTTACAACCTAGGACTCAAACAGACATGAATGATGGAAAATGGCACAGCCCTCAGAGCCAGAGCTTTGGGCAAGGCATTAGCTCAAGTTCTTCATCCGAACTTCATCCTCTGACATCAGTGGTATAACACTGAAACTGCTAAGGCTGGCTTGCAGGTCAGGAGTCCAGCATATAGTAGACACTTAATACAGGCTAGCTATTCTGATTAACCCTTGCCAGAATGAGCAGGCAAATCAAATCAAGACTATCTTCTTACATTTGGCCCATTAATCTTTCAGGATGTACCAAGCATTGCTCTAGGTACAGGGGACACAATGATAAAGAAAAGCAGACAAGCCAGGTGCTGGTAGCTTCAACCTGTAATCCTAGCTACTCAGGAGGCTGAGATCTGAGGCAGGCAGTTTGGCACCAGCTTCAACAGAAAAGTCTGCAAGATTCCATTCCAAAAATGACCAGCAAAAAGTAGGGCTAGAAGTGTGAATCAAATGGCAGAGCACCAGCCCAAGTCAAGAAAGAAAATTGAGCAAGAGTGAGCACAAGTTCTAACCCTAGTACTGGCAAAAAAAAAAGAGAGAAAAATAAGGAGATAGAGAAAGAAAAAAGGAAGGAAGGAAGAGAGAGAAAGGAGGAAGGAAGGACAAAAAGAATGAGAAAGAGGGAAAGGAAAAAGAAAAAGGAAAGCAGGCAACGCTTAGCTCTTGTAGAGATTGTAATCTGATGGGGGAGAAAGACTTCAGTGAAATAATCACCTTCAATGAGCTTATGATTACAAAATAAGACAAGTATGTCTATGACAGACTCTGGTCATTCCTCAGTGTCAGCCTTCCTTCCTTGTGAGTAACAGAACCTTGGATTTCCAGGTGGACATGTAGTTGCCTAGATTAAGACTACATTTACCAGCCTCCTTACAACAAGATAGTCAGGCCAAGCCAGGCACTGGCGTCTCACCTCTGTAGTTCTATCTACTTAGGAGGCTGAGATCTGAGGATCACAGTAAAGAGAAAGACAGAGAGAGAGAGAGAGGAAAGAAAGAAGGAAAAAGAGAAGAAAAGGTCTGTCAAAGAGCTGAATGGAGAAGTATGTTCATCTTCTAGGAAATGTCTGTAAAATGAGGACTTCTTCCCCTGAATTTTGGGAACATAGAAGCAATACCTGGAGCTCCAGTTGCCCTACTGGACTTGAGAATGAAAGCTACATTGGGTCAACAAGATGGAAAGAAGTCTAAGTCTCAGACACCAGGACATCAAGAAAAAGAAATAAGCTTTTTTTTTTTTTTTTCAATTCCAGTCCTAGGGCTTGAACTTAGGGCCTAGGCACTGTCACTGAACCTTTTTGCTCAAGGTAAGTGCTCTACCTCTTGAACCACAGCTCCACTTCTGGCAGTTAAATGGAGCTAAGAGTCTCACTGACTTTCCTGCTCAAGCTAGCTTTGAACTTCAGATCTGAGATCTTCAGATCTCAGTCTCCTGAGTAGCTAGGATTAAAAGTATGAGCCACCAGTGCCCAACTATAAGCTTTGATTTTGTGTAAGTTCCTGTTATTTTCAGGTTTTCTGATTTGCAGGTATAATAGGAAGATAAGTGGTTCTACCTATATATAAAACGCGGAGTTTTACTCAGACTGGGATTTCTCTGAGCAAGTGACACTTGGTTTGAACTAGTCAGCAATAAAGTGTAAGACATTTTTAAGGAAAAGAGAAAATCCTGTGCAAAGTCTCTGAATATGCAAAAGAGCTTGGAACACCCTAAGGAGAAACAAGGACAGAGAGAGAAATAGAAAAATGAGTTTGGGCAGATGAGCACACGAAGCTTCATAAGCCAGTCAAAGCTGCTGGTCTTTCTCCCAACAGTAATTAGATAGCATTGAAGAGGTTTCAGCAAAGGAGTTTCTGGATTAAATCTGGATTAACTACTTGGCTAGATCCAGCCTCTTGGATATACTTGCCGTTCCCAGTCCCAGAATATCTTCAAAGCTGGTACTGAATATTGTGTGTCTGCTGATAAACTCTTTTTTGTTGTTGTTTTTTGATTTGTGTGCAGTGCCTGTGTTCTCGCTTAGGTTTTGTGTGTGTATATGTGTGTGTGTGCTGGTCTTGGGGCTTGAACTCAAGGCTTGGATACTGTCCCCGAGCTTCTTTTGCTCAAGGTTAGAGCTATACCTCTTGAGTAACAGTGTCACTTCCAGCTTTTTCTGTGATAAACTGGAGATAAAAGTCTCAGAAATTTTTCTGCCCAGTCTGACTTCAAACACCAGTCCTCAGGTCATAGCCTCTTGAGTAGCTAAGCTTAAGGCACGAGCCACCAGCACCTGGCTTCTTGCTTAGTTTTTATGTTCAAGACAAGTGCTCTACCACTTAAACCATACCTCAACTTCTGACCTTCTGCTGGTTAATTGGAGATATGAGTCTCATGGACTTTCTTTCTCTGGGCTGGATTGTGATCCACACTTCTCAGCTTTGTTTATAGGAGTAAGCCACCAATGCCCTGGCTGATGAATTCTTTTTTTTTTTTTTTTTGGGGGGGGGTCCGGTCATGGGGCCTGAACTCTGGGCCTGGGCACTGTCCCTCAACTCTTCAGCTCAAGGCTAGTGCTCTACCACTTGA